>NW_027494725.1:0-82131 GCF_021521415.1 Bidens hawaiensis
TTGGCTGAAACGGTTATACCGGATTTTCATTAGACAACCAGTATTTAGAACCTGGTATTTTTGAGTAGTTTGCTTGAACACTGTACCACCGGTTTTTAAAAAAAATACCGGTTCAAACCGGCAAATTGGTTTTAAATTCAAGATGCTGTTATGTTTTGCGGCACATGGTTTTTAAAAATGACTTATAATAGATTAAACTGAAATGGGTAAGAAATGATTCAATTCGTTAATCAACCAATTTTGTATGTATGATGTTGAAGAGGTAGGTCCCAGCAGAGGTGGTTAGGACCCGCAAAACTCCCTTAAAAGGAGACGTCTGCGCAGTTGAACACGCAAGACTCCTTAAATGGACGTCTGCGCAGTTGAACACGCAGACTTCACCATAGGGACGTCTGCGCCGCGACCTACCAAACCCGCAGGACCCACCACGCTCAGAGTTGTGACGACCTCACATGCGATACGCAAGCTGGTCCTGCAGGAAATGCCTCCCTATGGTTTCCAAGTAACCCGCCTGTTCCCGCAGGCGCGGGTACCCGCCATTAGGGACTGGCCACCCGCGCAGCATGGCTACACGCATAAGGCTTAACACTCATAATAATTCAGTAGTCACCTGAAGAAGGAATGAGCAAAGTCGGGAACATTCCCGCATAAAGGCGGGAGGGGGAAAACTCCCGCCTAAATGAGCCAGTCCGTATAATAATGGAGGATCTTTTGTGTGATACCTGACGAGGTATGGACAAAAGATCTGACCAACGATACGACAGCTCACTGACAGCAGCATGGCAGACAACACGCCACAACACTGTGACCAATAGCCGCCGCCTGCTCACCAACTCCTGCCATACCACGTGCCTAGCCTGTAGTTGGTGGAAAAGGAAAAGTGAACAGCACGCCTGGTCACTGTCAGCCGCTACCTATCCACCAATTACCAGCAGGGCACGTGTGTAGGCCACAGTTGGCAGAGTAATAGGCCGGCTAAACCTCCTTGGAAACCCACCTTCGGCTATAAAAGACATCAAATGGTACTATCATTTCACAATCTAATATCTTGTATAATTTACCTGATAACTGCTCTAGTATTCTCAATATACTTTTATATTCAAAGAGTAATATAGACTGATTCTCACGCCGGAGGGTGGTCACAAGGAGGAACCCCCCCCTTTCTTAGTGACGAGCTCACGGTGTCTGTTTTGCAGGTTATCGGAAGAACCATCTTGCCGGAATTAACCCCTCGTGGGAAACGTCTATCTAACCCTCAGGTTACTTGTAATCTGACCGGGTTCGACTGGTGTTTCTTCATTGGCGCCATCCGTGCATAAAGCTAGAACTTTATTTTTCTCCAGTTTTTTCAAAACTTCTGGAAAGATGGTTAAGGATACTCCGGTCCCAAAACCGAGTAACCAAGAGACTCCGGTAGTTACGACCCCAGTTATAAGGGGGAATACCGAGTACACAAACTTTACGAACACTACCCCAGCTACCCAAGCCGGGGCAAGTGAAGTAAATAATCAGACACTGGGATTCACCGATACCCAGTTAGAAAATCAACAGACGAGGCTCCCCTGCCAAACACTCGATGAGGTTAAAGCGTGGGCCGAAGCACGTCAAAGAGAGTTCCAAGCTGAGTTGGATGAACGTTTACGTTCACTCCAACAAGTGGAAGAATTCGAATACGACGATGATTCGGAGGAATCCGAGGAAGACGCGAACCCTCGCCATAGGGCGAAAGGGAAGCGTAAAGAAACGGAGTCCCAACCGAGAAGGCGTTTTGGAGAAGCATTCAGTCCAATAAACGTGGGCAACAGCCCACGGGACTTCTCCAAAACATTCACGCCAACTGCGGCAAGGGCGGGAACGTCCAAATTCGCAAGGGACATTGCGGAAGCAATCGCCCCAAGAAGTGCCAAACAAATGTCCAACATAGGCTCGTACGATGGTATTTCTGACCCTGACGATCACTTGAACAGATTCATCGCGGGGGCGACCGTCAGTAACTGGACGGAACCCACGTGGTGTTATATGTTCCAAATGACGCTGGTCGGGGCAGCTAGAGCGTGGTTCGACCGTCTGCCGGTCCACCACATCTACGACTGGGCAGACTTCCAACAGAAGTTCAGCCAACACTTTAGTCAGCAAAGAAAGTACACTGAGGAGCAGTGGACAATCCTCAAGTGCGTCCGAGAGGAGGAAGAATCTTTGCCTGACTTCATCACTCGCTTCAACTCGAAGAAGCTAAGCCTGGGCAACGTTAGCGAAGATCTCGTTCGCGCCGCTTTCATCCAGGGCGCAAACGACCCGGAACTCATCCGCACCCTAACGGGCAAAGATGGCATGCCATCCACATGGGATGCCATCATGACCGCAGCTAAACGCTTTGCGGAAACTGAGAGGCAACTGGGCAGAGATCTTCCGCAGAGCACGAACTTCTACACCCAGAAGACGAGGGAAAACAATGTCCTTACCGCCCGATTGAACAAAAAACGGAAGCTGGGCATTTGGCAGTCAAGGGTAAACTTTGACACCCCGTCCGGCTTCCAACATCGGTTGGGCGGAAGAGATAACGTGAAACCGGAGAAGAACTCCAGGTGGACGCCACTCACAAAGAGTGTGTCCGAGATATTCGCCACGGAGGAGCTCCCGTGGCCAAAGGCTCCGTTTATCCGGCATCGCCACAACGCTGATCGGAGGAAGTATTGTGATTTTCACAAAACCAAAGGCCACAACACTGAAGAATGCTTAGACGTAAAGGACTTGGTCGAAGCATTTGTCAAGGATGGGACACTCGCGCACCTTGTGGCGAAGTGAGCGTCGAGCAGGCTGATGCGTGAACCCCAGCTGGGGAAACGCACAAATAAAATCGCAGCTTCAACGGAGACTACATACTGCGTAAACAACGAGATCCCGAACAAGATACATGTCGGCTCGATGGTGCTCCCATCCAAGCCACGTCTAATGGGAGCTCAATTACACAGTTTATGTAGATCAATTCCAAATTTGTAAAGAAAAGGCCTAGAGCCACTTCTAATGGAAACGATTCTCCTTCAAATTGAAGCTGATGATTTTACATTTATATTTTATGAACTTTGCACATGGAGATGCCGGTATCCGCCGCATCAAGTAAAGAATCGTTGCGCAGGGAAGGCGGCAAAACCCGCACAAACCCAAAAGCATCAAACCTTCACGCAGGTTAGTTAAAGGGGAAAGGTTCAGCCATCCCACTATGTGAGAGTGCCGGTATATCCGCATGAATCCTGGTAGAGGAAGCTGAACACTAACCTATTAACAACCACGCGTTGAACGGTCGATTCGAACACTAATGCCGGTATTCACCGCATCAAGTGAAGAACCGTTGCGTGGGGAAGGCGGCAAAACCCGCATAAACCCAGAAAATGACAAGACCTTCACGCAGGACAGTTAAAGGGAAAGAGTTCAGCCATCCCACTATGTGAAAGTGCCGGTATACTCGCATGAATCCTGGTAGCGGAAGCTGAACACTAACTCATTAACAACCGCGCGTCGAACGGTTAAAAGTCATTCTGTAAGGATAAGGAAAAACCTACGCGCAGGTCAGACATAGGTAAAGTTTAACCATCCTACCAAGTGCAAGTGCCGGTCCTATCCGCACACTCACAAGGGGGGAAGCAAAACTTCAACCTACTGTCAACCACATTCAAGGTTAACTTATTCTAAACACTTGGGAAATCGCTAATTTAAACTAAGTATGCAAGTCATATAAGGTTTATAAAGCAATGAACCCAAAGGAAATAACAGTCTTATCCGCAAAAAGATTTGTATTTCACAAAAGATATATTACAAGAATGGCCGGGTAACTACCCGCCTACAAAACAAAATCTATAGTCTATCCTAGCAGCGGGAAGGGATCTTCAGAATCAAGCTTCAGGACCACTTCCACTTGGACCCGCCCCATCAGTAGAGCGTGGCGGTTCAAGGAAAGCCTTGAGGATAGCAAGTCCATCATCATCAGCAGCGACTTCCTTCACCTTCTCCACCACCGGATGCGGGAAGGCGGCATATTGGTTCACCGCCTGGTCATATGCAGCTTCGGTGTCCACATCGAACAAAGGGAAGTTGGAAGGCGGGACGCCTTTCTCAACGAACCCTAGACCAAGCAGGAAGCCGGCCTTTTCCCCATCCTCATGAGAAGCATTGAGGGCTGCGCTCATGGCATCATCGTAAGTAGTCTCTGAGAAGACCCGATGCACAACCTACAAAGAAAATACAAGTGTCAAACACCTTTTCTATGTACAAAGGAAAGCGTGAAGACGTAAAGCTAAACATACCTGAGACAACGCTTCTCGAAGAAGCCATTCCTTGGCAACCAGAGCTTCTTGGAGGGCGGCTTGAGCTTGGATGCGGGCGCGTTCGGCTTCACTTTTGTTAAGGTTAGCAAGTAGCACTTCCTTTGCAGCAGCCTCTTCAACGCCCTTAAGCTTCCGCTCGGTGTGGTCAAGCACGCCCCTCTGGTCCAGGATCTCTTGGAGCTTCTTGGCATCTTCCATCGCCAAGGCATCATGAGCACGTTGGAGAGCCTCTAATTTGGCCTTGAGCTCCTCGTTCTCCACGCGTAAAGGCTCAGCAACGGCTTCAGCCTTGGTGGCCCTCTCGGTTGCGTTCCTTGCAGTCTCCTTAGCCAGCCGAAGCTGTTCGTTAACAGCTTGGGCAGCCTTGGAGCGGGCCTCGAGTCGCGCTTGAACCTCAACCTCGAGGGCCTTGAAGGCCTTCTCCTTCTCCGCAGCAGCTGCGGCCAACTGTTGGTTCTCCTCCCGAAGAGCCCGCGCTTGAGATACTTCCTTGGCGCGAGCTGCTTTCAACTTGTCGTTTTCACGACAAAGCAGCTCGACGCGCGGCTGCATCCGGGCCTGGAGAACCCGAAGCTCATTGGTTAGCCTACCCTCCTGGTAGCTAGCCATGGCTTCCCCCAACGCACCATGGGGAGCAGCGTGGCGAGCCCATTCCACGCACTCCACAGGGGTACGAAGGGTTGTTCCTCGGCGGATGTTCCATCGCGAAACATACACTTCATTGGAATCCGACACTGCAAAAGAAACAAAGCAGTTAGGAAAAGATGAAGAAAAATATAAAGGTCAAAAGAACCCTACGCACCTGTAGGGTCGATCACAGGCCGATAGCCACCGAACCCATCACCTGAACCTAAGGGAAATCCATCCAAAAGGTCGGGCAGATGGGAAGGTGACAAAGATTGGCGAGAAGCCCCGCGCGTACCTGATGTGCCGGCCGTCGTTGCCGGTGGCGGAGGCATAGTAGCGGTCGCCGTGGTCGCCGCCGCAGAATCCGCAGCAATCGTAACCGCCGGCTCGGTGAAAGATGCTGTAAAAATCGCACTTACCACCGGCGGTGACGTCATCTCGGCTGGAACAGTCGGCTCAAGGGAGTGAGCAACTGATCCAGCGGAAGCAGGCGCAGGCGCCTGGGTCGTCGCCTCAGGTAGGCTGACCGAGCCTACCGTCATCGGCGGAGGGGTACTCCTCTCCGCTCCACCCTGGAATGCGCCAACATCCACGCCTGCACAAGAAGATAAGTGTTTCAATAAATTTATAAAGTGATAAATCTACAAAAATAAGGATGTTTGTACTTACGGGTTTTCTTGAGCCTGAACGTACGGACGGGCGGGGACGAGCCCGATGGAGCCGGTCTCTTGATGCCGGTCACCGTCGTCGTCGTTGGTTCTCCGGAGGTAACAGTCGTAGCCTCCGGAGCAGTGGTCTTCTCACCACCGGGGTTCCCCGCCACCTCTTCACTATCTGACTCGGTGTCAGATAGAAGCACCGGATCAGCTGTGGAGGCCACCTTCTCTTTCCCTTTCCCGCCGGCAGCCTTCTTCTTCCGCACCAGCGGAGGACCATCTGCGGATTCCTCAGAAGACAGGATGTCAGGAATTCCAGCAGCGGGTACAGCATTGAGGGGTTGAGGATAGAGTATCGCCTTACCTGGCCGCCGGTGGCTCAGGATCTCGTGGCCCAGCGGATAGACCTCCACAAACCGATCCGCCGTTTGTTCCAGGATGGGCAACTCGTTCTCGTCTAGAGCACGAGTACCCACCCGCACGGGACCGTCAGCTTCCCGCGGGTACAGGAGCGACTCCAAATCGTTCCCCTCTGAAAGAAAAGAAACAGTTAGGAGACAAACTCATATCAGCAAGAAAGACAAGACATACCATAAGGAATAGAGTTCAAACCGTATTCGAGAAGGATGGGAAACCGAGACGCCTCCTTCCATACCCGGCTCATCCCCAGCATCACCATCCCGGACTCCGCAAACCGGTAAACCGGAGATTGGACCCGGGATATCTTCGCGAACCATTCCGCCTCCTGGTAGTTGGAAGCGTGAAGGCCCGAACGCGCTTGCCCCTTCTTAAACTTCATGGCAATGGGGATGGCGCGGGCAGAAATGTAGAAGAACTCCCGCTTCCACGATCGGAGACTGCGCTCGGTCGCGCAAATCTTCAAACCCTTGATCCGGGTTGTCAGGGTGTACCACCCCTGGATGCACCTCCAAGTATAGAAGGTCATCAGGCGGTCCACATAGGGCTCAATGCCCAGAATCCAGCACACCCACTCGAAGTGCCGAATCTTGGCAATCGCCATCGGATGCACCTCAGTCAGGTGCACACCGTGCCTCTCCAGGACACGGTAAACAAACTTTGTCAATGGGAACCTAAGGTTCCCATAAACAAAGAATGCAGCATATACCCCGATCTTGCCGCTGGGGGCATCGTACACAGTCTGCTGGGGTTCAGGAAACTCAGGCTCAAGAGACTCAAGCATGAATTTCCTGACGACGTACTGGTACAGATCGACAGGTAGAGCACACTGGCACTCGCCAGCCGTACTCCTATCGTCGGTTACAGCTTCAGCATCATGGGAAGACATATTGCAGAGGAAGAAGAAACGATTTCGGAGGAATGCTCAACTGAATAAGGGAGTATTCACCAGAAATCACCTTAGAGATGAAGAGAAGAAGTGAAGATGTGAATTACAAAGGACCCTCTCCCCCTTTATATAGTGATCGCAATTAATGCGATGAATTTAATGCGGAGGAGAGAGAAATTGAAGGTGCAATGAAACCGTGACATGTGGCACCGGGCAAGCTGGCAACAGCTGTTGACAGGACGAGTGCCATTAATTTTGCGGCCACGCGCCCGAAAAATCGCGCCCACGCGCCGTAAAAAGCGTCTGGAATGACCATATAATGTCACGTCGCCATAACTTCCTGCACGTCCTGACACAGTCAGAAGAAACTGTCGCACGACGACTGTTCTTATCCTTTCACCAACTCTTCAAATTTCAAAGATTCAAAAAGATTCGAAAAGTAAGCGGGAAAAACCCCTTACCCTGGCTATCCAGTTCACCGTAAGACGGCTGCAGGTACAGTGTTAAGGCAAAACCCTTCACATACCTAGCACCCGCAGGGAACAGAAGCCAAGAATACCCAATTATGAAGCCGGGTGCGGGTACAGTGTTAAGGCAAAACCCTTCACATACCTAGCACCCGCAAGGAACGGAAACCGGAAAAACCCAACTATGAAGTCGGGTGCGGGTGCAGTGTTAAGGCAAAACCCTTCGCATACCTAGCACCCGTAGGGCACGGAAACCGGAAAAACCCAATTATGAAGCCGGGTGCGGGTACAGTGTTAAGGCAAAATTTAATTTTGTTATTTACATTTAAAAAACATATTTTTTTTAAAGCCCTAGAGAACGGCAAAGGCAGCAGCAGTTGGTGATGGACGGGAGAGATTCGTTGGCCAAGAGACCTGGCGTACTCCTACTCGGTTCCTCCGGCGTCGGCAAACGGACACTCCTCTCTCGTAACCTATTTCCGATCTTTAATTAATTACTCATTGTTTCAATTACCTCATAAGGAATCATCTTAATATTTCAATTCGATGCTTCTTTTATTCCTCATGCTTATATCAAACGCCTTTTCTAACTTTTCAATAAGTTGGCTAAAATAACCAATCAAAACACCCCCTTGATTAACAATTGTTAGTGTTTTAACTCTTAATCAGTTTCTGCTTGCTTGCAAAAGCTTCATTTATTAATGAATGGTACGAGAGTATGCTGAATTGCTATATGTATCATAGTTATTAAAAGCCGCCGCGTCTCGTCCCTAGGCCCATTTTTGAGGCGAGGCTCAATAAATGCATTTTTAGTTCCTAGGCGAGCACTTCGGGATTGTCCATGCCAAGAACATGAGAAGATAAAAGCCGAGCAAAAGATATGCAAGTTGTGCTACTGAAACATAGATCTATGAGAGGTCAAAGACATAATATTGATACATTTTGTAATTCTAAGGTTTGGAATTACATTTAAATCTCGACTATTTTAGAACTTTTGATACTAATTAAATGTTATATCATTACTTTTGTTTACTTTATTTGAATAATAGTATTATTTTTCATATACATAATATATTTTTTATTTTTTATTTAAGTGCGTTTTTTCCCTCAGGCCCTCACTTCTTTTGCGCTTTGCTGCGCCTAGGCCCCAGGCGAGGCCTGCGTCGTGAGTGCACCTAGCGCATTTGATAACTATGATATGTATATAAATTCTGCATGTTATTCAAATTACCTATATCCCACTGCATAGCTTAAGGGTTTATAATTTTCTTTGAAAAAATTGTTTGATTTGCTGTTTCTGTACCAATATTGCTACTGACATGTCATAGCCTTGTATGAGTGTGCTCCAGCTCTATGCTTACAAGTTTATATTTTTGTTTTGAATAAATAATTAAATACGTATGATTGCTCTGTTTTAGTGCGGCTTCTAATCAATATTGTTACTTGCGTATTTTAGGAGTTAGTTCTATCGTTAGTGAAGAGGTAGGTCCCAGCAGGGCTCAGTTGGTCCCGCATGACTCACCTTGAACAGGGATGTCTGCGCAAAGACCATCTACTCCCGCAGGACCCACCATGCTCAGAGAAGCCTACGCGCAGTATGCAAGCTGCATACGCAGGGAAAAGCCTCCCAATGGTAAAGTAACCCGCCTGTTCCCGCAGTTGCGGATACAAGCCATCAGGGAAGGCTACCCGCACAGCATAGCTACACGCATAAGGCTTAACACTTACAAATATTCAGTGTCACCTGAAAGAATGAGCAAAGGCGGGAGGGGGAAAACTCCCGCCAAAATGGGCCAGTCCGTATGATGGAGGATCTTTTGCGTGATACCTGACGAGGTAAAGACAAAAGATCTGACCAAGAATGCGACAGCTCACTGACAGCAGCGTGGCAGACAGCACGCCACAGCACTGTGACCAATAGCCGCCGCCTACCCACCAACTCCTGCCAGACCACGTGCCTAGCCTGCAGTTGGTAGAAGACGAAGAGTGCACGGCACGCCTGCTCTGTGTCAGCCGCTACCTATCCACCACTCACAGGTAGGGCACGTGCATAGGTTACAGTTGGTAGCGTGTTGGGCCGGCTAAACCCCTTGGAAACCCACCTTCGGCTATAAAAGACAGCAAATGGTATTATCATTTCATCATCTACTATCTCGTATAACTTACTTGATAACTGCTCTAATAGTATTCATATACTTTTATATTCAAAGAGCAATATAGACTGATTCTCACGCCGGAGGGTGGTCACAAGGAGGAACCCCCCCTTCTCAGTGACGAGCTTACGGTGTCTGTTTTGCAGGTTCCCTGAAGTACAACTTACTCTGCTGGACCTAACCTTCGTGGGAAACATTACTTAATCCCCAGATTACCTATAATCTGCCCGGGGTCACTTAGTGTTTCTTCATTGGCGCCATCCGTGCATAAAGCTAGAACTACATCTTTCTCCAGTTTTTCAAAACTTCCAAGATGACTAGAGAAATTCCGGTAACCACAACCCCAGCCACTGGGGTAAACACCGGCAACACAATGTTTACAAACACTACCCCAGCCACCCAAGCTGGGGCAAGTGAAGTACATTTTATGAACACTACCCCAGTCACTCATGTAGGGGCAAGTGGAGTAAATATTCCACTGGGATTCACTGATGCCCAGCTGGAAAAACGAACTCGAGCCCCTCGCCAAACACTTGATCAAGTGAAGGCATGGGCCGAGGCACGTCAAAGAGAATTTCAGGCTGAATTGGACGAACGCTTGCGTTCAGTCCAACAAGCTGAGGAATTCGGTAGTACTCGCCAGCACCTCAACATGAGTAGTGAGTACGAGTACTCAGACGCCGAGAGGGAAGATTCCGACACCGACGCGAACCCTCGCCATAGGGCGAAAGGGAAGCGTAAGGAAACGGATCCCCAGCCAAAAAGGAATTTTGGGGAAGCATTCCAACCAGTCACGGAAAAAAGCTCGCGTGACTTCTCCAAGGCCTTTAGACCTACTGCCACAAACGCAGGAAGGTCAAAATTTGCAAGGGACATTGCAGAAGCAATCGCCCCGAGGAGTGCCAAACAAATGTCCAATATTGGCACATACGATGGTATATCCGACCCAGATGACCATCTGAACAGGTTCATTGCGGGGGCAACCGTCAGTAACTGGACGGAACCCACGTGGTGCTACATGTTCCAGATGACTCTGGTAGGAGCAGCCAGAGCATGGTTCGACCGTTTACCGGTCCACCACATTTATGACTGGGCAGACTTCCAGAACAAGTTCAGTCAACAGTTTAGTCAACAGAGGAAGCACACTGAGGAGCAGTGGACGATCCTCAACTGTGTGAGAGAAGAGGATGAATCCTTACTGGACTTCATCACCCGCTTCAACTCCAAGAAGCTGAGTCTGGGCAACATCAGTGAAGACCTCGTTCGCGCCGCTTTCATTCAGGGCGCTGAATACCCAGAACTCATCCGCACTCTGACGGGTAAAGATGGCATGCCATCCACGTGGGATGCCATAATGACGGCAGCCAAACGCTTTGCCGAAACGGAGAAACAGCTGGGAAGAGATCTCCCCCAGAATACAAACCTCTACACGCAGAGGACAAGGGAGAACAATGTGAGAACCGCCCGGCTAAACAAAAAGAGGCGGCAAGGTATTTGGCAGTCAAGGATAAACTTTGACACCCCCTCAAGCTCTCGCCCTCTGGTTGGCGGAAGGGACAACACGCACCCTTCGAACCGGAAAAACCGTTGGACGCCACTCACCAAGAGCGTCACGGAGATATTTGCCACGGAAAAACTGCCATGGCCAAAAGCCCCAGCGATCCGACAGAAACCCAATGCGGATCAAAGCAAGTCTTGTGACTTCCATGGGACAAAGGGCCATAGCACTGAGGAGTGCACATCCTTGAGGGACATCGTCGAGACATTTGTCAAGGATGGGAGGCTCGCACACCTCGTGGCATCTATCAAGAAGGGAGGAAGGAACGACAACAGGTACAGGGGTAACGGACGAAAGCCCGTCGACATTAGCATCAACATGGTCCAGGGTAAGGTCAGAGGAAGAAAGAGACCGATAACCGAACCATGCGCATGGAAGGAAGCAGAAGTGCGCTTCCCGCGAGTGCCGGGAGGCCCAAACAAAGAAGGCCCCATTGTCATTAAAAGCCAGCTGGGGCACTACATCACCTCCCGCACCCTCGTTGACAATGGCGCATCGTCGACAGTGATGTACAGGCAGTTCTTCGACAAGCTCGACGATGAAGACAAGGAACGCCTGGAGACGGTCTACGCTTCAATGGAAGGGTTTGACGGCAGCATGAACACTCCCTTGGGCATCCTATCTTTCCCCGTCACTCTCACCGATGGGAATTATTCACGCACGGAGGATGTGGATTTTGTTGTGATGAAAAAACCACATCATACGTATGACATCCTATTCGGGAGAGACGGGATGGCAAGATTCAACGCCGTGGTATCCTCAGTCCACGGCATGATGGGATGGCCAACAACTGAAGGCGTAGCGATGATCACGGGCATTCCCCAGGTATGCATCGCATCTGTCTCCTCTAAACCCAAACCGAAGATGGCCAAACAAACCATCACTGAACCTGAACAGTGGGCATTCAATGGGAAATATCCCGATCAGGCCGTTACCATTGGCCCGACAATTGTTGATCCAACACGCACCTTACTCAAGCGCTTACTGCAGCGAAACGCAGACATCTTCGCGTGGACACCAGCCGACATGACTGGTGTACCCCGGGGAAAGGCAGAGCATAAGCTCAAATGCGATCCGGCCGTTACGCCGATCGTACAAAAGCGCAGAGTAATGGGGCCCGAGCAAACCAACGCGTGCAGAACCCAAGTCAAGGAACTCCTTGATGCGGGCATCGTGCGCGTCAGCAAATATCAAACATGGGTTGCAAATCCCGTAATGGTACCGAAGAATAACAAACAATGGCGCATGTGCATAGATTTCAAAGATTTGAATAAAGCATGCCCCAAAGATTGTTATCCGTTGCCATAAATTGATCTCAAGGTGGATTCGGTGGCACCATTTCGCCTTAAATGCTTCTTGGATGCGTATAAGGGGTACCATCAAATCCACATGGCTATAGATGACCAGGACAAAACCGCCTTTCGGACGCCCGATGGCACATTTTGTTATAAAATGATGCCGTTCGGACTTAAGAACGCGGGGTCCACGTACCAACGACTAATGGACAAAGAGTTTCACGCCCAAATTGGGAGAAACTTGGAAGTCTATATGGATGATTTGGTCATCAAAAGCCCCGAGCCAGAGGCGATGTTGAAAGACATTGAGGAAACTTTCAACACGCTCAGAAAGATAAACATGAAGCTCAACCCGAGCAAGTGTTCATTTGGGGTGGAAGAAGGGAAGTTCTTAGGAGTCATTATTACTAAAGATGGCTTCAGAGCGAACCCTGAAAAGGTCGAAGCCATTGTCAAAATGGAATCACCTACCACCATAAAACAGGCTCAAACACTTAATGGACGACTAGTCGCGCTTAACCGCTTTTTGGCAAACCATGCAGATAGGTCGTTCCCTTTTGTGTCAACGCTAAGAAATTGTTTAAAGAAAACGCACTTCCGCTGGACACCAGAAGCGGAAGCAGCTTTTCAGGAGATTCGATCACGCCTGATCGAACTCCCAACACTCACGGCACCACAAGCGGGGGAGGAGTTAATCCTATACCTCTCCGCAACAGATAGAGCAACCGGGGCAGTCCTGCTTGTAGAACGAAAAGGCATCCAGATGCCAATCTATTATGTTAGCCGCGTGCTGGCAGACGCGGAAACCCGGTACTCTACCCTGGAAAAACTGGTCTTGGCACTTATACACGCTTCACGCAGGTTAAGACGATATTTCCAGGGTCACCCAATCACTATTCTCACCAACTTCAAACTCTCAAATGTTCTAGGCAAACCCGAGTTATCGGGACGTCTAGCCAAATGGGCAATTGAATTGGGAGAATATGCGATTCAATACAAGCCGAGACCAGCCATTAAAGGTCAGGTCCTGGCCGATTTTATTGCAGAAGTCCCCGCTTCACGGGAGAAAGAGTGCCAGGAGGAGGTTCAACCCTCCCCAGCACACGAAATCGATGAAGTCTGGCGACTCTACACTGATGGAGCAGCTAGTAACGAGGGTTCAGGCGCAGGGTTAAAATTAACAAATCCAGCAGGCCAGGAATATACTTATGCTATTCGGCTGGATTTTCCAAGTACGAATAACGAAGCTGAATATGAAGCATTCCTGGCCGGATTGAGGATTGCGCGAAAGATGGGTGTAAAAAATTTGGAAGCCCACGTAGATTCCATGCTAGTGGCAAACCAAATAAACGGGACGTACACGGCTGTGAACGACACAATGGCCCTGTACCTTGCCCAAGCCAAAGCCATCATGCGCGATTTTAATGATTGTAAAGTGATACACGTCAAGCGCAGCGAAAACAAATCTGCGGATGCGTTAAGCAAGCTTGCATCACTGGCCTTCACCCACTTGGGAAAGGACATTCGCGTGGAACTCCTCGAAACACCATCAGTCCCGCACAAGGAAATTTGTGTCATCCAAACCGGTACAGAAACATGGATGACCCCAATAATAAAATACCTTGAAGCAGGAACGTTACCAGAGTCGAAGTCACAGGCAAGAAAACTACGCTGTAAAGCACTGAATTATCAGCTGGTCAATGACACCCTTTACAGACGTAACTTTCTTGGCCCATTGTTAAGATGCGTGGACAACCAAGATGCTGACTACCTCCTAAGGGAGGTTCACGAAGGCATCTGTGGAGTACACGCAGGCCCCCGCGCTGTGGTAGCCAAGCTAAACAACGCGGGATACTTCTGGCCGGGGATGCATATGGACGCGTTGGCATACATCAGAAAATGCAGATCTTGCCAGCTTTACGCACCCAACACGCATCGCCCGAAAAATGAACTTGTTCCTGTCACTTCCTCGTGGCCATTTCAGAAGTGGGCCATTGACGTGACAGGCCCATTTCCAACAGCAGCTGGGAATGTTCAGTTCCTAGTGGTAGCCATTGACTACTTCACCAAATGGATAGAAGCGAAACCTTTAGCCCAAACAACCGCAAAGCATATCAAAAAATTTATTTGGGAATTTATTATTTGTCGTTTTGGACTTCCACAGAATTTGGTAAGCGACAATGGCACCAACTTTGCTGACAAGAAGCTACAGCAGTGGCTGAAAGAACTTCAAATCACCCACACCTTTACCTCAGTGGCACACCCACAAGGTAACGGTGAGGTGGAAAGAGCAAATAAGAGCATCGTCGAAGGCATAAAGAGAAGACTCTTGGAACATAGATCCGGTTGGGTAGACGAGCTTCCACACGTCCTTTGGGCAAACAGAACGCTGAAGAAGACCAGTACGGGAGAAACCCCGTTCAGTCTCACCTATGGCACTGAAGCCATGATCCCAGTTGAAATCGGTTTACCCTCACCAAGGGTCTTAATCCAACCAGAAGACAATGATGCGGAAAGACGGTTAGACCTTATGCTAACCGAAGAGCGCAGAGACTTAGCCGCCGTGCGTGAAGAAAACTACAAACGACAAATGCAAAAATACTACAACACGCGGGTAAAACTCTGCAACTTCAAGGAAGGAGACTACATACTGCGTAACAACGAGGCTTCGAACCAACAACGCCCAGGAAAGTTGGCCCCGATTTGGGAAGGGCCATACATTATCAAAGAAGTTCTGGGAAAGGGCGCGTACCGGCTCGAAAGGCTCGATGGTACTCCCATCCCTAGAACATGGAATGGAGCTCAATTACGCAAATGTTATATGTAGATCAATTCCAACTTGTAAAGAAAAGGCCTAGAGCCACTTCTAATGGAAATGATTCTCCTTTCATGATGTATTAATAGCTTGTAACCTATGAACTTCCCTTACGGGAAGAAGTAGTTGCGTGTGGAAGGCGGCAATACCCGCATAAACACAACGCCAAAATGTTAAAAAGTTCTAAGGAAAACCTACACGCAGGTCAGATGTAGGTAAAGTTTAGCCATCCTTGTAAGTGCAAGTGACGGTCTTACCCGCACAATCACGAACAAGGAAGCCAAACTTAACTTACCGTCTACCACGTTAAAAGGTTAACTTATGAACACTTAAAAGGATAAGAAAAACCTACACGCAGGTCAGATATAGGTCTAAAGTTAAAGCCATCCTACTAAGTGCAAGTGACGGTTACAGCCGCACAATCACGAAAGAGGAAGCGAAAACTTTAGTCCATTATCAACCACGTTCAAAGGTTTAACTTAATGCCTTAGAAATTTCGAAAAGGAAAACCTACACGCAGGTCAGATAGAGGGTAAAGAATAGCCATCCTACCAAGTGCAAGTGACGGTTTTACCCGCACAATCACGAAGGAGGAGGCGAAACTTTAACCCATCATCAACCACGTTCAAAGGTTCTTATTCTAAACACTTGGGAAATTGCTAATTTAAACTAAGTATGCAAGTCATAAGTTTATAAAGCAAAGAACCCAGGGAAATAACAATCTTATACGCAAAGAGATTAATATTTCACAATCGATTACAAGAATGGCTGGGTAACTACCCGCCTAAAAGAAATCTATACAAGGCTGTCTATCCTAGCAGGGGGAAGGGATCTTCGAGATCAGGCTTCAGGGCCACCTCCGCTTGGACCAGCACCGTCAGAGCGCGGCTGCCCAAGGAAAGCCTTAAGGATGCTTAGCCCATCATCAGCAGCAGCAGCTTCATTCACCTTCTCCACCACTGGATGCGGGAAGGCAGCGTACTGATTCACAGCTTGGTCATAAGCAGCTTCAGTATTAACATTGAATAAAGGGAAGTTGGAGGGCGGAAAGCCTCTCTCAGCAAACCCTAGACCAAGCAGGAAGCCAGTCTTCTGCCCATCCTCATGAGAAGCGTTGAGGGCTGCGCTCATTGCATCGTCGTAAGAGGTCTCTGAAAGGACCCGACGCACAACCTACAAAAGAATATTACAAGTTAGAACATTTTCTAATTACGAGCGGAAAGCGTAAAGAAAAAGATAAAGATACCTCAGGCAACGCTTCTCGAAGCAGCCATTGGAGGGTAGCTTGACTTTCTTTGTAAGCACGTTCGGCTCCGCTTTTATCAAGGTTGGCAAGTTGAACTTCCTTGGCGGCAGCTTCTTCGACGCTTTTGAGTTTCCTTTCAGTACGGTCAAGCATCCCCCTCTGGTCAAGGATCTCCTGCAGCTTCTTGGCATCTTCCATTGCCAAGGCGTCATGAGCATGTTGAAGAGCCTTTAATTTGCATTTAAGCTGCTCATTCTCTTCGCGAAGTGGCTCAGCAACAGCTTCAGCCTTGGCAGCCCTCTCAGTTGAGTTTCGCGCAGTCTCCTTGGCCAGCCGAAGCTGTTCATTCACAGCTTGGGCAGCCTTGGAGCGGGCCTCGAGTCGCGCCTGGACTTCAACCTCGAGGGCCTTGAATGCCTTCTCCTTCTCGGCTGCGGCAGCGGCCAACTGCCGGTTCTCCTCCCGAAGAGCCCGCGCTTCAGATACATCTTTGGCGCGAGCTGCTTTTAACTTGTCGTTTTCACGACAAAGCAGCTCGACGCGGGGCTGCGTTCGGGCCTGGAGAACCCGAAGCTCATTGGTTAGCCTACCCTCTTGGTAGCTAGCCATGGCTTCCCCCAACGCACCATGAGGAGCAGCGTGGCGAGCCCAGTCCACGCACTCCACAGGGGTGCGAAGGGTTGTTCCTCGGCGTATGTTCCATCTTGGAACATACACTTCATTGGAATCCGACACTGCAAAAGAAACAAAGGCAGTTAGGAAAAGATGACAAAAATATACAAAGAAAAAAGAACCCTACGTACCTGTAGGGTCAATAACAGGCCGATAGCCGCCAAACCCATCACCTGAACCTAAAGGAAATCCATCCAACAGGTCAGGCAGACGGGAAGGTGGCGTAGATCGGCGGGAAGCCCGGCGCGTACCTGATGGTCCGGCCGTCGGCGCCGGTGGCGCAGGTATAGTGGCAGCCGCCGTGGTAGCCATTGTTGGCGCCGTCTCCTCAGCAACAGTAACCGCCGGCTCCGTGAAAGATGCTGTAAAAATTGCACTCACGGCCGGCGGAGACACCTTCTCAGCTGGAACAGCCTCAGGAAGGCTGGAACCAGCGGAAGCAAGCGTAGACGCCTGGGTCGACGCCTCGGGAAGGCTGACCGAGCCTACCGTCATTGGCGGGGGAATACTTACTCCAACTCCACCCTGGAATGCGTCAACATCCACACCTGCACAAGCAAAAGTGTTAGAAAAATTTATTTGAAACAACAAATATAGACAGGAATTATGGGGGTACTTACGGGGTTTCTTGAGCTTGAACGCACGGACGAGCGGGGGCGAACCCGATGGAGCCGGCCTCTTGACACCGGTAACCGTCGTCGTCGCTGCCTCCCCGGAGGTAACACCTGCAGCCTCCGGAGCGGTGGTCTCCTCACCACCGGGCTTCCCCGCCACCTCTGCGTTATCTGACTCCGAGTCAGATAGGACTACCGGGTCGGCCGTAGAGGCCACTTTCTCCTTGCCTCTCCCGACGGCAGCCTTTTTCTTCCGCACCAGTGGAGGACCTTCTGCGGATTCCTCAGAAGAAGAAATGTCATGAACTCCAGCAGCAGGCACAGCATTGAGAGGTTCAGGGTAGAAGATAGGCTTACCTGGCCGTCGGTGGCTCAGGATCTCTTGGCCTGGCGGGTAAACCTCCACGAACCGACCCGCAGTCTGCTCTAAGATGGGCAACTCGTTCTCGTCCAGAGCACGAGTACCCATCCGCGCAGGACCATCTTCCTCCCGCGGATTCAGGAGCGACTGAAGATCGTTACCCTCTGAAATCAACAAGAAAGTTAGAAAAAATCGTAGTCAGCAAAAAAGAAACAAGACATACCATAAGGGGTAGAGTTCGAACCATATTCAAGGACGATCGGAACCTTATCCGCATTCGCCGCCTTCCACACCCGGCTCATCCCCAGCATCACCATCGCCGACTCCGGAAAACGGAAAACCGGGGACTGGACCCGGGATATCTTCGCGAACCATTCCGCCTCCTCGTAGTTGATGGCGGGAAGGTTCGGAAGCGGCTGGCCATTCTTGAACTTCATGGCAATAGGGATGGCTCGAGCGGATATAAAGAAGAACTCTCTTCTCCATGAGCGAAGACTCCGCTCGGTGGTACAAATCTTTAAACCCTTGATACGGGTTGTAAGAGTGTACCACCCTTGGATGCACCTCCAAGTATAGAAGGTCATCAGGCGGTCAACAAGGGGCTCAAGGCCCAGTATCCGGCACACCCACTCAAAGTGCCGGACCTTGGCAATGGCCATGGGGTGCACCTCTGTCAGGTGCACACCGTGCCTCTCTAGGACACGGTACACAAACTTTGTCAACGGAAACCTAAGGTTCCCGTAGACAAAGAATGCAGCATAAACCCCGATTTTGCCACTAGGGGCATCGTACACAGTATGGTGGGGCTCAGGAAACTCAGGCTCGAGAGACTCGAGCATGAACTTCCTGACGATATACTGGTACAGCTCGACAGGAAGATAACACTGGCATTCGCCAGCAGTCTTCTGATCATCAGCATCGTGAGAAGACATGGTGGAAGAAAGAAGAGATTTCAGAGCAATGCTTTACTGAAAAAGAGAAATTCGCCGGAAATTACTGGAGAAGAAGAGATGAAAGTGGAAAGTGTGAATTGCAAATAACCTTCTCCCCCTTTATATAGCAATCGCAATTAATGCGATGAATTTAATACGGAAGAGAGAGAAATCAAAGGTGCAATGAAACTATGACGCGTGGCAAAAGCAAACTGGCAACAGCTGTCAAAAAGGACGTGTGCCAGAGATTTCGCGGCTACGCGCCCGAAATCCCGTGCCCACGCGCCTGAAAAAGCAACTGGAATGACCACATAATGTCATGTCGCCATAACTTCTGGCACGTCCTGACACAGTCAGAAGAAACCGTCGCACGACGTTTGAGGTATTGGGTTGTTATCCATCCAACTCTTCAAATTTCAAAATTTAAAAATTTGAAGACCAAGGTTCAAAAAAGTAAGCGGGAAAATATCCCTTACCTTGGCAAACAAGTAACCATAAGCCGGGTGTGGGTACAGTGTAAAGGCAAAACCCTTCACATACCTAACACCCGCAGGGAATTGAAGCTAAAATATTTGGCAACCAAGTAACCATAAGACGGGTGCGGGTACAGTGTAAAGGCAAAACCCTTCACATACCTAGCACCCGCAGGGAATGGACGCCAGGAATACCTTGGAAGTAAAGTAACCGTAAGACGGACGCAGGTACAGTGTAAAGGCAAAACCCTTCACATACCTAGCACCCGCTGAGAATTGAAACCAGGAAGGATCTTCTGGGCAATGCTTGTGAAAACGGAAGTAATATCCCCGCATTGCGGGAACATCGAGTACTACGTTGTTTGAGGCTCCAAGATGGAATTGGTGGTTTAAACATAATTGATCACTATGTTCAAAAACTACCAGAACCACAGGGAGAATCCGCACAACTAAGACTCAATGCTCCTGACTTGCGAGGAGGTTACAGACCTACCCGCATCATACCCAAAGACCAAGCAGGAAACTCGGGAATTTCTGCAAGTGACAAGGACTTCCGCGGGAAGAACCCCCATGGAAAACCTTACAAAAACCCCTTTTCAAAACCCTTTGCTTAAGTCCAAAAGTTCACCTCACTTTATTAGACATTCGTGAGAAGAACATTGGACTGGGGGGACTTGAAGAGGTAGGTCCCAGCAGGGCTCAGTTGGTCCCGCATGACTCACCTTGAACAGGGATGTCTGCGCAAAGACCATCTACTCCCGCAGGACCCACCATGCTCAGAGAAGCCTACGCGCAGTATGCAAGCTGCATACGCAGGGAAAAGCCTCCCAATGGTAAAGTAACCCGCCTGTTCCCGCAGTTGCGGATACAAGCCATCAGGGAAGGCTACCCGCACAGCATAGCTACACGCATAAGGCTTAACACTTACAAATATTCAGTGTCACCTGAAAGAATGAGCAAAGGCGGGAGGGGGAAAACTCCCGCCAAAATGGGCCAGTCCGTATGATGGAGGATCTTTTGCGTGATACCTGACGAGGTAAAGACAAAAGATCTGACCAAGAATGCGACAGCTCACTGACAGCAGCGTGGCAGACAGCACGCCACAGCACTGTGACCAATAGCCGCCGCCTACCCACCAACTCCTGCCAGACCACGTGCCTAGCCTGCAGTTGGTAGAAGACGAAGAGTGCACGGCACGCCTGCTCTGTGTCAGCCGCTACCTATCCACCACTCACAGGTAGGGCACGTGCATAGGTTACAGTTGGTAGCGTGTTGGGCCGGCTAAACCCCTTGGAAACCCACCTTCGGCTATAAAAGACAGCAAATGGTATTATCATTTCATCATCTACTATCTCGTATAACTTACTTGATAACTGCTCTAATAGTATTCATATACTTTTATATTCAAAGAGCAATATAGACTGATTCTCACGCCGGAGGGTGGTCACAAGGAGGAACCCCCCCTTCTCAGTGACGAGCTTACGGTGTCTGTTTTGCAGGTTCCCTGAAGTACAACTTACTCTGCTGGACCTAACCTTCGTGGGAAACATTACTTAATCCCCAGATTACCTATAATCTGCCCGGGGTCACTTAGTGTTTCTTCAGTTAGGGATTTATATTTCCTTTAAACAAAACTGTGTGATTTACTTTGTTTTCAGTTATTTCTAACCAATATAGCCACTTGCATTTTGAAGGATTGCTATCTGTAAATTTTGAAGATGAAGCTGACTTGCCTACAGACGTTCTTGCTTATGGGTAACATGATTAATTTCAGAGGCGAATGTTTGTTCATATCGAGTGTTTTTTTGTTACAAATGTTTGCTTTATGTTGACTTGCAGGTGGACAATTAACACAAAGTATTACACTGCTGATATCTCCATGTGGATGGCTCACTTATTTGATGAATTTTCTATCACAAGGGCACCGATGTTTGATAAAGTAGCTGCCTTAGTGATGGTTTTTGACCTGAATAATGTTAGCATTTAGCAACAACTCATTCTCTACATATAATTTAATATTGAATCTTTAATAGTAATCATAATAATGTTATCAACTTATTATTGTGTGCAGCTAGCCTCGTTTTCTGAACTTAAGAAATGGGTCTCATGCAATAATATTGAAAACTTTGACATCTTGTTATGTATCGGGAACAAAGCAGATCTTGTGCCAGGTCATTCAGCTCATGTTGAATACCGAAGGCGTCTATTAAACCTTGACGAGTCAGCAGAAATTGGTATTTCTGAAACTGACGGTAGTCATTTACTTGGAGATGAAGACTCATCATCTGATGAGATTAAAAGGTCTTGTATGGAATGGTGTTTGGAGCATAACATAGAGTATATCGAAGCCTGTGCATCAAATCCTCGGTTTGACAAATGTAAAATTTCTTCAAATTACTATTTCTTTCAAGTTTTAATCTTTTTGGTTTGTCACATTTGTTAAATTTCGCTGCAGGTTTGTCGGTTGATGGTGATTCACAGGGTGTTGAACGTGTTCTCGGGGCTCTCTCTGCTCATATGTGGCCCGGGATGGTGTTGAAATCTGGTGAAGCTGTTAATCAACCTTCTTTACCTGAACAAGAATCATCAGATTTAGAACATAACTATGAATTTGAGTATGAAATATTATCAGGTGGATCTATAGAACCATGGGATGATACAGATGTAACTTGGGTTTCTGCAACCAATGATAAAACAGAACCGGATATGCAACCATCAACGTCACAATCACAAGAAGTGATTGAAGTTGAAAGAGAAAGATCAATACCTGAAGCACACGAGGAACGTGATGAAGGTAAGGAGGATGAAGATGAGGGTGAGGGTGGTGTGCATTTTGAACTGGAGGATATGGAACAGTTAATGTCTGAGATTGGAAGTATGCGTGACAGTTTGAGATTGATGCCTGATTTTCAAAGAAGGGAAATGGCTGCAAATCTGGCCATGAAAATAGCTGCAATGTTTGGAGATGCTAGTGGTGATGATGAGGAAGAAACAGAACAGTAAATGTTGCAAGAGATTGGATGTACTTTTTGTTCATTTTTTGTTATGTCAGATGGCTATTACTCATGAGAGAAACTAAGAAAGTTAACTAAATTAAACTCCCTACATATTATTTTGTACCAGATACCAAAATCCCTGTGTTCTAAGGCTTCTTTTAAGGGTTTTATTTAATTACAATACAAGGATGGTTCTAATTTAGGGGTGTAAAGGAGCATGGCCGAGTCAAAGCTAGGGTAAGCTCGAGCTTGCTTGTTTTAACTTAAATGAGGCGGAGTTCAGCTCGTGAGTAGTTTTTGAGGCTCAAGCTTGATTAAAGCTTGATTTAATCTGAGCTTTTACTCTAACTGACGATTGGCTTAGCTCACACACCTAGTCATGACTGGCGAGAAAGGTAAGAAGAAATGTGGAATATTGATGATGTTAAATTAAGGGTTAAGCTGAAGACGTGACAACTTCATAATTAACTCAACGTTTATTATGGTAACGAAAACAGAAAAAATGAAGCAATTAGCCATCATTGTTGATGAGCAGTGGCGGATCTAGAAAATAATTTCAGGGGCAGCGTAAATCTTTTTTTAAACGTACATTAAAAAAATTACTGGCTACACGTTTACGGGGTCTGATTACGCGTTTCACGCGTAGCGGAGCACAGTAATGCATTTTGCTCGTGCAGGTGTCTGGTTACGCGTTTGGCGCGTCCCGACTCGGCTTTGTGTTACAAGCGTACCGGCGCCCGGTAACCTATTTGCAATTGTGGATCAAAACAAGTTGGTTTATAATGAGTCGTATCAAAATAACCTAAACTTGTTTATTTAGTGATATTGTAATATTATTCAAACTTATTAGCTTACTAATAAAATGATTTTATTGATATCTTTCGATCAAATCAAAAACACATATTGTTAATGAGTAGTTTTAAAGTTTACTCAACAAAAATATTGATAAACATAATATTTAATTAAATAAGAAAATAAAAGAGTCGCACATGTTTGAACTTGAAGTTGGAATATTTAAACTTGGTGATGAACCGATGGTATCGTTTTCTTTTCTTTGACGTTTAAAAAGGTTGCTAATAAAAGATTATTTACTCATCTTCCAAATTCCCTAAACAAAATTTGAACCAAAAACCTAATATCAATTTCAATTTACACATAAAACTAAAGGCTAAATCCCTAACTAATTCAATTTAAATATAATCCTAAATACCTAATCAATTCCAATATAAACATAAACCCTAAATCCCAAATTAATTCCAATTTAAACATAACCTAAATCCCTAAATACAAGAAATCTTACCGAAAAGAAGGAGAGGTCGGAGGTGGAGTGGCCGAGTGAGGTCAGGAGGTGACTGGTGGCGGCAGTTAGAGGCGGCCGAGGTGAACTAGTGGTGTGTGGTGAGCAGAGTCCAGAGAGGCAGAGAGCAGTCGGCTGTGTGTCTGTGTTCACAATATCCGGTCCTTTTTTTTATTGTTAAACTTAAAAGGATTATTTGGATTATTGAGTTTTTTGGGCTTTATAATTTAGATGGACTTTTGTTGGGTTTTAAGTACTAAATTGGTTGGACTTAAAATACATAGGGGTAACATTTTTTTTCAGGGGTAACGAAACAAGAACACAGACCAAATTTTTTTTTTTTACATTACCGGCGAAACTCCTAAGCTAGGTCAACTCCTGGGTATAAATTATTGAATTATTTTTAATTTGAGTATAACATTATTATACATTTTATTTAATAATTTTCTTTTTGAAAAGTGTTAGATTGTGCAGTTTATACAAAGGTCTCTAACGTCTGCAGAGCACACAATGTGTCTATAGCATGTATGAACGTGTGTTACCCTATGCATACAAACTATCAGAATTTTACGTTTTACGTCAGAAATAATTATGTCTCGTATACCTTCATGACTTCTTAGTTCTTACACTTAAGTTACTAGTTGCCCTGCTGGCGGTGCACTCATATAATGTATATATGTGTGAACTCTCGGGTGGGCAAAAGTAAAATTGCACTAATTTTGACGTTATTTTACTAATCTCGTGAAAATAACGTTAAAAGTGGGGGAAGGTTATTCAGGCATCATGTGGTGGCGTTGATAGCCGAAAGACAAGGGCACATGCACCAATCAGCCGGTGTCCCGATGATTGAGTGCTATGTGCCTTATGTCCAAGGCTTGATGCAAAACTACTATCGAGCCGGGGGTCTCATCGGAAGCAGCCTCTCTATCCCTATGGGGTAGAGGTAAGGTTGTCTACATCTTACCCTCCTCAGACCCTACCATAGCATTGCTATTGGTGGGATATACTGAGTACGATGATGATGATATGACTTTTTAGTTACTATGTGAGAAAACACTTACTTAATAATGCTATTATTTTATACAGTTTAATCATTTATATGAACCAATAACCAAACCATCGTTATCAGTTTTGATATAAAGTGCAAAAATAATGCTTTTAAAAGTAAAAAAATATATCATAATCCTTGGATTCAGGTAATGATATTTTTCTTGGCTTTTCCCCTAGCAAAGTTGGTTAAAAGTTTGATAATAAAAAATAACTCCTTTTTTGTGGGCATGCTGCATGTTAAAAGACATTGTTAACATTAAAGTGAAAGCATGTGCCATGTGTTTGTGACCTTATCAAATATTCTAGTGATCACCCAAAGTTCCTTAAAAACCATTAATGGGAGTCATTTTCATGTAACTATCATCCATCCCACTTGCTTCTTAGTGTTTTAAGATCAAGTATGGGACCATAACGTTTAATGTCTATGTTAATTGAACCTAATTCTATGTCTATTCCTTATGAGGGGAGGTTTAAAAGATTGATCGTTAAGAAACTAAAGCCATGAAAAGAAACTAACGAATCTTGAAAAGGTAAAATGAATGGATGATAAAACATTAGAGGATTCATCGATACCTTACTTTACTAATACGAGGACTAAAAGCACGTTGTCATGAGATGAAATACTATCAAGTTTGAGTTTGACTTGTGAGAGACAACAAATTATTTTCTTGGTTTTAACTGACTTAGTAATACGTTCCACAAACATTTAATCATGTTTAAAAATTTGACTACTGGTATGCAATATTTAACTTGTTTATTTAAAAGCCAGCTGACCTGGGTTATCTTTAACTCTTGTCAAAACTAAAATATTTAACTAACAGTGGAACAACTCAAGTTGATTAAATAAGTTAAAAATTAACCCCGAAAGTTTTTATATGCTTACAAGTTACACCTTCTTAAACCTTTTACATTAACAAAACTATGCTCTTATTTTGGTAGTGTTATTTTCTTCTTCATAACTAAATGCATTAGCTATTTATAAACTTCAATGATATTTATCCATCGTGATATTTATAGATTGTAGCGTTGTTACTTTGATGATGTAGTAATTTAGTGAAGTGTTTGACATAAAACAGTTCCATAACAAACACATCACATTACATCTCCCTTTTTTAACAATAATTGAGGATAATTAGTCACTAACATTCGTTATACCTAAAGTTTGTTTATCATTTATGACATTATTCAATATGTTGGCAAAACAAATTGTTTTATTTGCTTCTAGCGTAAAAGGGTGAAACCCATGCCCACAAATTTGGTGCATCTCTTGTTAGGTTGCTATCAAATCTTCCAAATATTGAAAGCACTTTAAATGATGCACGACTCAGAAATAACTTTTTGTGAGCAAAATATAACCGTGAATGTATACAATAATAACAAATACAAATAAAGTATAAATCATGCATTAAAAAAATACTTCTCTTTATATAAAACCATCCACGAAGGTTAATATTATTTCAACCCCGAAACTTTTGTCGCATTTTCGCTTTAACATTTTAATTCTTTTCTGATAGTGTTTTTATTATTAACTTTAGGTTGATTATAAAACCATTAACTTGTTGCAAGTAGGCCGGACTTTATTTGTTTTATATAAATTATACGTAGTAGTAGTAGTAGACTAGTAGTAACTTTTGTATGTAATTTCTCTAAATTTTTAATCAAGTCTAGAATATATACACATTGAATCATCCGTATAACTGCTATAATTATAGCAAACAAATAAATAAACCATCTCTTTCTACGCAGCCTCTTCCTTCTCTCGCTACCGGACTGTCACTTCCAGTGGCGGACCCAGGATTTTTTGTCAATGGGGTCCCAATTTTTTCGGTTTACAAAATTTTTCGGGTTGGTCGTTAATCGGGTCGGGTCGAGGCGAGGAACATAATAAAACACGGAACTATGGTGTCATTGGAAACGAGTAAGTAGAAAGAATCTAAATTAGAAACTAGATGAAACATACACTTTTAATTCATACCCGAAAAACATGAACGTAATCTATATATATGGTCTTACATAATTGACCAAAACATGAAAAAATAACTCTAACACAAATAAATGATTAATTATAATATACATACACAAGGTAAATAATAAAAGAATATGCAAAATCCATGTTAACATTATATATGTTGCATGGTGATAATGACTATATGAGAGAAACTAACAAAAAGCACAAATACCCTAACTGAATAACTAAGACTAGGATATTAAAAAAACAACAAAAAAGGAGTATGGTGGGGCTTGAACCTACAACCTCTCACAAGTAAAACAAGGGACTTTCCACTGTACCAGTTCAATCCTAATAGTATGGGTTCCAAGTATTAATTTTTATGGGGTCCTTACAAAATTTAATATACCGTCTCTAAGTAATTTTTAAAAAACATCGGTGTCCCGGGACCCCGATCGGACCTATGTGGGTCCGCCCCTGGTCACTTCATCGTTGTCTTCTTCGACTACCTATCTTTGTCTTTTCTTTCTTCATCACACTGAGTTGCCACACAATCTCTCTCTACTAATATTGTTGTTAAACCAACATTGTGAACCATATTATTTTTATATTTCGTCTCTCGTAGATCATACAATAAACCATAAGGCATAAACCCATATAGCTGGAGTAGAGCAAAACGTAGTGGTGGTTGATCGGAGTTGATGGTGGTGGTTACTTTGTAAGAGTGAACAAATAGGAAAAATGATAACGGGGTAGTTTGACTGGAGACCGTGTGACAAATTGACTTTCTGGTCATGACAATAACTATTAACTATAACACTATCAAATAACAAAAAATAATAAAAGAAAAGTGACACCTTAGCTCAAACTATTGACCTGCCAAATCGATTAGTAGTCAAAAAGGGGCCAAAGCCATTACAAGAAAGCATATTTAATGGTTAACACCAAGGACATGAGTCGACGATAAACACAGAAAAATTAAATAAAATAAAATGGATCTCTTAATATTATTTTACTCATATGAAATATAACTTGAAAATTCTATTACAACTCTCTTATATAACCTTAGACTTGATTATCTATTTATATTGTTAACTTACACATAGCTAGCAAGAAATCTAAATAACCCTAACTTGATCATTTCGAGACTAGAGGTGAGCATGCCAACCCATAAAAAATCAGATAAAAACTCGGCAAAACCGGTCAAAGCCTGATAAAAAACCAGACCTACCTCTATTCTAGACCCCCTAAACCCACAACCAACTTGTTGTAACTACTTGGCTTTTCGCCTCTAACTCATGAATTGGACTTTTTTTCTCGGGCCAACAACAATTATGCCGACGTGGCATACGAAAACAAATTTAGGAACAAAAAAAGTAGCTAAATGTTAGCACTTTACATTACCCTTTTTACTATATATAACATTCTTTTTATAATTTTACAAAAAGTAATAATGTGTTTTTAATTAAAAAGATGGAATATAGTATGTTCAAAACGTGACTAACACAACAAATAATTGAAGTGGAAATGGACAAATTGAAGGAAAATGAGAATCTAATCTTTTAGGTTCAAGTTTAAAAGAGAGTGCCAGCCAATTTTAAAAAGCTTGCAGTATTATGCATTATATTTGAGAATATTTTAACTTTTTACGAGTGGGTCCACAGCCTTGTCATCTATATGGAAATAAAATCCCTATGAAAATGAATTATGAGATTGTGCACATGTAGGCAAAGACGTTACATGGATTTTGGCCTTTTTGAATTATTAAACTTTTAGCTAGCCTAAGTTTCACTCGATCTTTTTCAAATTTAAGAATAATATTATATTGTTATATGAGATATTCATTACGTATATGGATTGTGTATCGTTTTATATGTTCGTTAATTTTCAAAAATTAGTCAAGTTAATCAAACATGGTAGATTGAGAGGTGTTGAGATGGAAGGTGATGCGAAGTCAACGTCAAAAAATAGTTTTTAATAAACAAAAAGTACAACCGATGATCTTATGATGTGAGTTGTCAAAGTATACATAAAGACTTGTCGAGATCGGGTTTTCATACATCATTTACGAGAAAATAAAAGAAAAAAATGCATTTTAAACTACCATTTTCTTTGTGTAAGCTACGTTTACAAAAGTGGTATACGAATTATGATACCACAACCTCAGACTTGCCAACTATTAAAAGGGTTTTTTTTAATTGAAAATTAGTTGAGGGATAAAAACAATGTCTAAATAAAAAAAGAAAAATACAAAATGCATAGGAATTTATTTACAATATTCTAACCATATGCATTTTAGGAAGAGTTCTACAATTGTGAATAAAACTGACTTTAATGCTAACAGCCTGTATTTACTACATGCATCTAGTCATCCCTGTCACATCATCATTTTACCCATCTCTCCTCTTTTTAACTCCAACCCATTCTTCCCACAAACATCCACACTCTTCCACATCACCATTTCTTTATCTTTTTTTCTTTAAAACCTTTCTATTGATGGAAAAAGAATTAATATTGGGGCCCACAAAAATTGGAAAATGCATTGCACGTAGGAACCTACGTGCTTCATATTTTCTTTTAGCTTCGTTGAGCACTTCAGACAAATGAACAAAGTGCATATGGATGTATGTATGCATTGGAGTCAGTCTAAGCATTGACGGGTTTGGACGGTGGTGCAGCATGTCACATTGTTAGTGGTTTGTTAGTTTTTTTTAACCGCATCAGATTATTTTTTTGTATTAAAGAGTTTCTGTGAAAGAGTATTATGCTCAAATAGCCATATAGTCTAGCTTGAAACATGCTTGTAATGACATCTTTTCCACCCGGGTTTGTACATCACCCCTTCCACTTTTTTTGCTTCGTTTTCTTTTATTACTTTTCTTTATGCAAGTTTTTTATTTATTTGCTAAATATTTTGTCACCGGTATTTTTTATACTTTTTTCGGTTAAATTATTTAAATTTTCAAGTTACAATGCCATCACGAAACACGGGGTCTAATACTGCTTATAAACATACAAGGATGTAACTAATAATTGTATGAACTGTTGTAGGCTTGTAGCTACTTCTTACAATTCCATTGATTTATATTGTCTCATATGGACAGCAACACCAAATAGCCAATACGATATTAATTGAACATTCATTACCAACAACCAGTTTGTGTCACCTCCAAATCCAATGGGCTAATCTTCACGAGTCAATGCAAATGAAACGCTAAAAGCTGCTATAGAGTTGCCGTCTTACCGACAATGTTTTGTTTATATATTATACCACTATTTTCTAATTTTCCCTCATAAAAAAATAATAAATTCATTTTGATATATATGAATATATAAGTTACACACGTGTAGGTAATATTATACAAAAGAATATATATGAACAAATTAGTATGATGGTTTTCATTTCCAAGATGTCTTCAGTGTTGACTGTGTTCTTGCCAATTGTATTTTTTATTTTTAACGTATAGAAAAAATAATCACCGTATATAATGACTTTGAATTTTTGATGATTATGTTTTTCGTGCCCATCATGTTTTTCATTTTCATCGTATTGAAAAAGAATTTACTATAAATAATAGTTTTGAAGTCGTGTTCTTCGTTTGATTGAACTATTGTTTGATGAAATGAGATGAAGTCATGTGCGTCATGATTTTTTAAAATATGCCAAAATTCAATCAATTTTGATTGAAAAGAAAGCTAGAGGTCGAGACAATCAATAGATTGACTTAAAAAAATATCGAAAAGTTATGAGATGAAATTACAAAATAACCTATAAACAAAATATTTATCAATTATATGATTGGTGGATTTATTTTTAAAAATAAAAAAAAATGATGGTTTTCTCATTAACATCAAAACTTGTTTAATACGATATTTAACCGGCCAACAAACTCAACATCAATGTACTTACTCACAAGTCAAAAACATTTAAAAGTTCATGTACATTTTTCTAATAGCTCAATCCCTCTGTTGATATAGCTCAAACCCCCTGTTAATTTACACCATGTAGTGGGTTTAAACCCACTATCTTTCACTAAGACTACACGTTATGGACGGTATAGTGGGAAGCAAAGGGGGCAGTATAAGGGTGGAGGGCGGTGTTGGAATGACCACCGGTAAAGAGGGGTGTTTTGGTGAGGCAACCTTACTTCTCTCTCTCTCTCACATACACATACACATACACACACATATATATATGTATATAAATAATGGGGGCAATAAAGGTGCCTCGAACCATAACAGAAAAACATAATGGAGGGGCTTTAAAACCTCCAGTGCACAAGTGACGATGACGTGACACTATGGAGAGGCTATAAAACCCTCTCCATAATAAATAGCCTAAGAGGCAACAATCTTAATCAAGTGACCCAGTATAAGTACTTCCGTTAAAAGACAAAAATCTCGAACTACGACTGTTAACATTTCAACTACACATATTTTAATTTTATTATGTACAACTGCATATTTTAAACTTTTCTTTTTCTGACACTTTAAACTCTCATAATCCAAATTAATCCTTTGGACAAAAGAATTTTTTGTCACTAATATGAAAAAAATAAAGTATAACATGCAAGGTTTTAGATATTATTATTATTTAAGGCCTTGAATGGCCTATTAGTAACACATACCATCAACTTGGTTTAGTAGTAAAATTATAAGTCTTACGATGATTATCGGTCCTAGTCTTATTTAAAAGACATGGTGAAAGATGGAAAAAAACAGATAGTTGTTAAAAAAAGTAACAAATATTGGAAACCCAAGACAAAACCGTTACTAAGAGTTTAACTTCGTTCTTATTTTACGATTTTAGCTTACTGTACCGTGGAAAATCTTTTGCCTGTACATTTCAACAATTATTGTTCAAGTTACCGGAAAGCTAGATAACAAAATCATAACCCATTTAGTTTATTAGTATGGCGCCTCCCTCGCAAAACCAGGTTATATTAAAATCGTGACAAATGCAAGATAAAGATAGCGTTTTGAGTCAAGTAGTAAACTTTAAAAAAAAAAAAGAAAAGAAAAGGAAAAGGATAACGCAACCATAAATTGGCAAATTGATTATGAATTATGATAAAGAAATCAGAGAATATATCCCGGAAAATAAAAAAGAAAGAAAAAAATACTAATACTAGCCTGCCTGCCTGCCTATCTATCTCGAGATTCTATAGCACATATTTTGAGCGGTAACACGTATCACGGATCCCTTCACAACTTATCCAATCGATAAGCATCACGTACTCCATATTATATTATACTGCCAATTTTACAACCATCACGGCAAATAATCATTCGAACACGAACTATTATTATTAATATTATCATGTTTACGTTGAGTCTCCGACGAACTTTTTCCGGCAGACCCACCCGCAAACTCGCCGCACTTCCGGCACCTGGTCATCACCAGTATCTGCCTGCACGACGGACACGAAGAATGCGATCCTAACCACACATCAATACACCCCACATGAAACCCATGTCCACACTGCGGCAGAACCCTAACCTCATCTCCGTCGGAATATTCCGCTAAACAAATAGCACACTCGCCGGAAGTCAACTCCACTTCCAAACCCTTACCCGAGTCATAAACAAACTTGGGTATGGACTCAACCACCTTCTTCTTCATTCCTTTGTTAGCAGCTGCCGGAGGGCTAGGGTTCCGGCGAGTGTCGGAGGTGGTTCCGCGGCGGAGCCAGGCGCAGCGGGCTACGGCGATGAGGCCTAAGACGCAGATGAGAGCGCAGAGGAGTGCGGCGAGGATGACGACGAAGTCGGACTCGACGGCGACGGCTTCCGGCGGCTCAGCTGCCGTCTGGTCGAAGGATGAAGATGTGTTGGTGTTGGAGGAAAGGAATCGGTGGGGACGAGTCATGATTAATTTGTTTGTGAGTTATAAAGAGAGAGAGAGAGAGTGTGTGGATAGATTTTGTGATGAGTGAGAGGTGAAAGTGTGTGTATTTATATAGGGAAATAAAGTTATGTTAGAGCAAAAATATTTTATAGGTATGTGTTTTTTCTTTATGGTTTTGAAATAAATTATGCGAGTTTAAATTCAAACTAATGGGAATAGGGAATGGTGGTATAGTACTAGAAGTCTAAAGTTGCACCAGTCAACTCACCAAGCTTGGTTAAAAGCTTCACCCAATCACAATTCAACACACATCCTTGTGTACACAATCTTTTTTCTTATTATTTATGTTTTCTTTTTTTTGAGTTCTGTTAAGCTATTTGTCGTGGAATAATTTGTAAAAGTTAGTTATCGTTTTACGTCACTGTCATGTAGAATAACTAGTCTGTTGTTAATTTAAGTATTGTTGAATAACTAGTCACTATCCTGATTAGTGTGGTGATGTGGCTTTTTATAATTAGCATACAATTAATTGGTTGTTAGTGAAGGTGGATCAAACGTGGTTTAACGACCAAAAAGTTGGTGAGGTGGCAATATAACGCATATGGCACCTCGGCATAACGGGTAGCCTTAAAGTTTTATGAACTTATACAACTCTTAATTACACAAGTTTTTTCTTCATGTAATTATAACAAGTAATTGAACAAGCATGTTACGACGGGGCTGGATAATGAGTTAGATGTTCAAAAGCTAACATGAATTGTGCCAAGAAGTCGGTAAGCATCGTTTTGATTCGTTACGATAAAAGTTTTGTAGCAAAATTTTCATTATTTTAGTAGAAAGCCCAAAAAGTGTAAAAATTTAACAAGGGCAAAAGTTTCATTCACAAATTATTCATGACGTGGTTAGCCAGTTTACATATATTTATAATTATATATTTATAAATATATATTATCAAAAACTTTGTTCCTAGTTTATATAACATGATGTTTATTTAATGAAGAAAATGTTAAAAAAACAACGAAGACAAAATAAGAATTGTAAGGATTTATGGCTTAAAAAAATTCAAAAAAACTAATAAAAAATCATATATCAAAATATAGATTAAAAACGAAAAAAGTAAAAAAAAAAAAACTAAAATGTTTCCTACGTCTTTCTTGTTAAAAATAATGAAAATGACACAATGTCGAGAAAAAAAAACCACAATGCCAAGAAAAAAAATGATGAAGATAAACAAAAATACAATGATAAATAAAAAAAGCCACAATAGATTGCAAAATTAACACAATGCCTAGCAAAATATAACAAAATGTTGCGTAATATAACACAATATTAAAAAAAAAGTCACAATGCCAAAGAAAAAATACATAATCAATAACGAAAATAATCAAAAAACACAATTATAAATAAAAAGTCAATGATCTTTTTTCTTCAACATTATGTCTTTTTTTTTCTTTTAGAGAAAGAGAAAGACGTAGGAAACATTCTTTTTTTTTTTTTTTACTTTTTTTTGTTTTTGACCATATTTGATGATTTTTTCTTTAATATAGAATATAATAATAATATATTTATATAAATCAGAGTCTAATACTCTTAAGTTAAGCTCAACGAATATAGTTAAACTCCACAAGTGGAAATTAAGCTCAAACTCTTTTATCAGGGAAGCTCTGTTCCAGACTTCCAGCCTCGAGATATTTTTAGCCATTCAATATCATTTGACTTGCTGATAATGTTTACACTTTACACCCCAACACTCATATGCACAAATCATATGTACTCTTTGTTATTATTGTTTTCGTGATTATATTATACAGTTGTAATATAAAAATCAATAATTGTCAAAATCATTTATAAATAAATGATAAAACGTTGCAACCAACGGTTTCGTGAATTAAATAGAAAACCATTTGTTGCTAAACCTATTAATCATGGACTTGTCACCAATATATTTTTGTCGTAGAGTTTACATACAAAGACAAACTTTCCACGTCTTTGTACTTGCGCTAGCGATATAATGTTTTGGAAATAAATGTAATAGTGAGTTCAAATCACTGTAATTAAGCGTGAGGTAATGTAGAATTTTACGTGTTAAAACATTTGCATCTTAAAGAAAATAAATATCAGGGGATTAAAGAGGTTGTTTGGGTTGTTTTGGTGATTTTGTGTTTTGTAGAACATATTGTTTGGGTCATTTTTGGGAAGGTTTAGGAAAAACATATTGTTTGGATTCCATGGATTCATAATTGAAGAAGAGTACTTGAAGTTGAAAATAATATAAAAGCTGAAGAATGGAAAAGATCTGGAGAAAAAAATGAAAGAAGATGTATATAAGAAAATGATAAAATGGGTGTTGTTTATGTAGGTCTAAAATTAATTATTTTATTTAAAAAAAAAAGAACCTGTCGACAAATATATGGCCTTTGAAATTGACCCCTCATTGATCTATTTGCCCCTCACGCCCGCCAAGCTGCTACCGCCATTACTCTTGTCACACATTAGTGCCCACTTTAACAGTGTTTAACATTGAATTTGAGTAAGGTGACATGGGACACTGCCCACTACAACTTAAAACACTAAACACTTACTCAATAACTCTTATTACAATTCTAGAACATGACTTCAAACACCTCGACACCAATAACGTTTTAATGTCTCTCTCCAAATGATAGTGACACGAATTTGTATTCATCTGCCGCCAATAAATTCTTCTGTTCATTTAAGACTAAGAAATTTTAACCTGCAGTGAACATAATATACAAATACAGAAAATGATTATTAACTCGATGTATAAAATATCTCTAAATAGTAAATACTAAACTAAGATTCTCTCAAGTTGATAGTAAGTTGATTAGAAAGTCAAACTAAATTTAACCTAAAAAGTAATTTAGAGAGTAGTGAAATAACATAACTTGATAACTTTCTGTTTTGGGGAACATTTTCCTCTCGTATAAACTATTCACGTTTTCAAAAGGTTTGAAACAAATATTCTAACTTTCAAAAGATATTCCCCCTCAAGGCTCTCATAAGGTATTTGGTCAAATAATAAAGTAGTTTTTTTACGAAAATGAATTGGTCTAAAATTAAATAATTTTTAAATCATATATTAAGCGAGTTTAGTTGGAGGGTTGAAACTAATGCGATTTCAAAATTTGATACAAGCCTAACAATCACGTCAAACATGTAAACCTGATTAACCTGAACATACATATTAATGATATACAATTACAAATAACACAAAAATATAAAAGTATATAAAATAGCTATGGTTAAACTATGAAACTTTTTAATCAATTAGCTGAAGTTATGACATAAATAAAAAAAGTGTATACAACAAATTAAAGGGATCGCCCAAAATCAACCCGATCTAAGTACTTAAGCATGCTCGAGATTCAACCAAAAATTGACACAAACTCGTCTAAACTAAGACTATTACTTACCTAATGCTTAAGACATTCACAATCACACTCAGTTAGTTGTCACATTAGATTTTCACTAATCACTCAAAAACAATTATTTTCACCAAACATATAACTATTCTTACAAATCTTTATATTTTTATATAGTCACAACTCTTACTTTTTATTTTTGTAATAAAGTTATATTGTTAACCAAATCAATTTATTTATAAAACAATTTTGCTTAATTGGTCTAGTCTTAAAACACACCATGTTGGCAGTTTAAGACTCCAAGTCACAAGTCGGTGAACTCGACGGGTCAATATCGACAATTCGGTCATTGTTAGTTATGCTACCAAATTACAATATGTTTCCTAATTGCTTTGTAATTATAATTGGTAATGTTTTGACTAGCAAGTTTGGTGAGTATACATAAACTGAGGTATGGTTAAATATTATAAAGCACATAAGTTGCAACCGAGTTAGGGTTCATCGAGAGAAGCACACGTTATGTGTAATCAGAGTTTTTAAGTTATATTTTTCCTTAAATATGTTGAGAGTTATTCAATATTGTTTCGTGTTTGTTTTACATTTTGATGAGTTATATGGGTTCATTCTTGACATCCAACATGAAATATAAAGACTTATAACCTCAATTTTCATCCTCTAATTGTCTCCTCGTCAAACTACATACAACCTTTATCTCTACAAAAGTACGTGGTATTCAACACCATTAAAGACTTCGAACGCGCACTTGGACTAGGTACCATTCCGTGTTTCATATGAGGTCTTTTAAAAGTCACTCACACGTGACTCATATAAACCACAATAACACTCTTGAACATGGAATAGGCGTCTGCTTTAATAATGCCAATCAAAGTGAATGAAGACTAATCATAAGCACGCACATGAAATATCTTCCCTCTAGTGTTTTTCACGTGCATGGGTCCCACGAGACGTACATGTAGTAGAAGATCCAACTTTCAGTGGATGGTGGGTGTTGCAGGCTGCCCCTTTATATACCTTTAATTTTCTTTTTAACATGACTTGCATTGTTTGTCTTAGTTTATTCTTTAATGTTAAGAAATGTATGATATTTTCTTATGCCATGAAAACCTTCCTTAGGATACTAAAGTTTAAGTGACCAAAGATTTTTGTCCCAATTCCCAAATGAGTCACACATGTCACTTATCTCAAAAGATTAGTAGAGTCAAGTCAATGTCTAATCATAATCATCGTGTTAACATTTGAAAAATGGTTTTCATAGTACAAGTTAAGAGTAAAAACCCATGTTACTACCCAAGCCAGATAAGCTGGCATGGCATGAGATGGAGCTAGTTACGGTTAAATGCTTAGGCTGTGTATAGTGGGGCTACAAATGGGGTGATTTTGGGCGAATTTTTGGAGGAACACCACCTCCCCCCGTGCGCGTGCGATACGAGGGCTGACAGGGGGGTTGAGTTTGTCGCCTGATTGTTTATTTGAAATTATTATATTTAGTGTGTGTGAGATATATGTGTGTGTATATATTGGGTTACAACACCACTACACCTCTAAAAAAATCCACCATTTGCTAACCGGGCGCACATGTCAAAAATCGAAAATAGCCCCTCCACTACACATAGCTTTAAGGGAATACGTAGTGTTTGCACGAATAAAGTGAAAAATGTCTCACCATGTAATTGCCACGTAGGTGAAAAACTTCCCATAAAAATACGCATAAGGGTGAATGGAGTGGTCACGGGAGGGCTTCGGGGTGGGTTTGAGAACGAACATCACCTTGGTTGCATTGGGCTCGACCAAAAACGACCCTGAACGGGGCAGCCACGCCAATTTTCCAGAATGTTTAATTCTCTTTCCCTTTTTTTTTAAAACTATAAACCGTTCTAACCAACCTCCAATGTCTCGAATCTCTGATCACTGGTGGCAGGGGTGCTTGATGGTGGCGAAGGTGTTGGAAAAATATAAATTGGTGAATGGAAATTAATATATTAAATTATTAATATTAAACTCTTCATATGTTGAAACTATTGAGTAGAGTTTCTTTATGACACTTGATAAATTTTATTAGAGTATGAAGTCTCTAATTAAGCGAGACTCATCACTTACCTACAACTCTTGTATGTTTACTAGACTTGGTGTCTTATTTGAAAAAAAAAAAACAGAGAGAGAAATATACAAGAGATGTATTTTGAGCATGGAGAACACTTGAAAACCTATTTGTTGGGAACCCATAGAGATGATACTTTCAACTCTATTACATCAACATATTATTCTTCCCATTCTTTTTCTTTTCAAGAACACCAATATACCTAGTGCAATCTCGGGTGCGAGTGCCATCTCCGGCAGTATACACACTGTTCCGGTTGTTGTACCCTGGGAGACATACGGCTCTTTAGTAGCAATCCGAAACCTGTTTTAAGTGAAGCGTATTGAATACGTGCCTCAACCACGCTCATATATATTGTTTTGTTCATTTCTTGTTACAGTCAATGGAGTTAGCCACATCAAGAAAAAACTAAGACGAATGTGAAGATACTCAACGAGTGAAAGACTCGAGCTAAGAAGTTTCTGTTGAAGTTCTCACCGAAGACACTAACATAAATCTTTACATTAATATAAATTGTATTTTATTTAAATTTTCTTTTGGTTGTGCACACGGTATTGTACTATATTATTTCTCTGTATAACGAGAGTATCGTTATACTTATTTTATTTTTTATTATTTTTAAATAATATTGTGACCCATGTCCTACAATCTTAAAACAGATTTCGTGTGATTGTTGCTACAATCTTAAAACCTTATTTATAAGGATTATGGGTTCACGAAATGGTTTAAAATAAAAATATTTTAGAGATTATAATCATATGAATATTTTCTTTTTTGGGAAATTACGTGCGTAGTACAACTCGTTGTGTTTGGATTTTTAGAGATCATGGTGCAATCTTAAATCCTATACCGTGTTACAAAATGTAATGTTTGATTCATCCGTTTGGTCTTAGAAACGATTTTTATAATCGTTTATATTCTAACTATGGTGTTAGAAACGGTCTTGGAAAACCATTGAGATTTTATTGGTTTTGTTTTAATGATTTTTTGCAATTGTTTATGACTAACAATTGTGTTAGAAATGGTGTTTAGTAAACCAATCATTTCTTGTAAACATTAATAATCTACCGTGTACGTTAGATCAGGTTTATCGGTTTTTGTAAACATGTGTGTTAGAAATGATTATTTTTATAAAATAATATGTTTAAGAAGCTTGTCTAAACACCTCGTTTCCACATGTTTAAGTATATAACATGCGTGTAAGATACGATTCATTATATATATAAATATATGTGTTTAAAACGTTTGGTGTAAACGTTAATTTTCTGACGGGCGTGTTAGAAAATACTATAGTGAGACGTATATGTGTATTTTTGTGAAATAGTGCATAAAAATCCTATGTGTGTCTGTTCATATTTCTCCCATTAAGTTACTAATAATTCAAGTATTAACTCTGTGTTAATGACGTGACTTTTGGCTGTGTACTAGAAAAACCAACAATTTAAAAGGTTTTGCCTTAACGTTTAATGTTTCGTGTATGTATTGTCTTTCGTCTAACGTGTGCGTTAGAATCGTTTATGTTATAACATGCTTGTTAGAAATTGTTTATTTTATAAACCGTACTGGCTGGAAATGTTTTTGTGGACATTGAATTTTCTAACATGTGCGTTAGAAACGATTAGAAATGGTTTATTTGTAAGGCCCCGTTACCGGTAACCATACTTTCGTGTTGGATTTACTCATAAACACAGTTCTAAATATCAGAGTTAATTAAAACATTTACGCGGAATATAATAAAACTTTCATAAAACATTACAATATTTCATAACTTGTCTCAAAACATCCTTTGTCTTTCACATTAAAACATTAAAATTAAAACATCATAAGTCTTCAGATGCCAGACTCTTGTTCAGTGCCACGTGTCTCCTCAAGCGAGCTGCCTCAATCTACTCACCTGCGTGCATACTAAAAGTCAGCTACGCTGAGTGAGTTCTAGTTAATCACATAATCATACCATACACATAAAATTATATCCTTTCATTCATACTTTTATACTTTCATACTTTCATACTTTCTTACTTTCATACTTTCTTACTTTCTTTTGTATTAACTTACTTTCATATCTTACGTTATAAAGAGCATTACGCCCTACATTCCTCGAGTATTATTAGGGATCGGTACCCTCTTTCCTCGAGTATTATTAGGGCTCGGTACCCTCTTTCCTCGAGTATTATTAGGGCTCGGTACCCTCTTTCCTCGAGTATTATTAGGGCTCGGTACCCTCTTTCCTCGAATATTAGTAGGGTTCGGTTCCCTAGTTCTCGAATATTAGTAGGGTTCGATTCCCTCTTCGTTACCATACAACCATACATCATAACTCGACTATTAGTAGGGCTCGGTACCCTTTTCGTAACCATACAACCATACATCATACCTCGAGTATTATTAGGGCTCGGTACCCTTTTCGTAACCATACAACCATACATTATCATTTCTTTCTTCTATTATCTCTATCATGTTCATACACATAAACATACATAACATACTTACCTTATACATAGCGTTACAACCTGACAGTACGTGCAATATCCGAAGATCGTTCACGTACCATCAAGCAATCATTCATACATTTCACATTATCCACATAAGGCATACACTTATCTCTTAGGATAAGTGTATTAACAAACATATTGAGTATGCACACAACCCCGAAAACGTAACACATAAATGGGGCTAGAAACTCACCTGAACACGGTTACGTTCACCGTTAATCGTAATCTCTTTCTTCAGTTGTGCACGGCTGACTGAATAACAAGTATACGTATCAATTAACTATCACTTCTCATAATGTATTTCTATCTTAATATGACCCACAACGAACAGGGGTCCGGGGGCAGCGCCCCTGGCAGCGGGGTCTAGGAGCGGCAGCCCCTAGCAGGGTCCAAGGGGCAGAGCCCCTGGCTGGGGTCGAGCTGCCAGGTCAGCTTGGAAAAATTTTATTTCCATTAACTGTCTTAACACATTTTTCATTAGATTTTTAATTTATTTTCTAATCGAACTTGACTTTAAGCGAAGTTAAACCTTAGGCGAACTTAGCTTTAGGCGAAGTTATCAGGCGAACTTGGCTTTAGGCGAAGTTAAACCTCAGGCGAACTTAGCTCTAGGCGAAGTTATCAGGCGAACTTAGCTTTACAGCGAAGTTGCCATCAGGCGAACTTAGCTTCAGGCGAAGTTGCCAGTTAGGCGAACTTAGCTTTACAGCGAAGTTGCCATCAGGCGAACTTAGCTTGCAGGCGAAGTTCATCAGGCGAACTTGGCTTGCAGGCGAAGTTCATCGCTTTGAAGGCGAAGTTGCCCAGATGAGGGCGAAGTTGCCCAGATAGCCGCTGTTTCGGTTTCTGTCCAACATTTCGAGCGATTTTAACACCCTTGTTACGGTCCAACATCACCCACTACGCTTCCCGACCATTTTCGGTCGTTTATACACTAAAAGCTCGGATCTTTAAACTTCAAGATCAAGAATCATACCTTTTTAAGCTTGTTTGGGTCTTGTTTACTCGTTATCACAACTAATCTCTCTCTCTCTCTCCCTTGGATCTGCCGCCTTTCTCTCTTCCGGCCGGCCGGCGGTTGTAGTGTGTGGTGTGTGTGTGTTTTGGAAGTGTGAAAGGATAAGATGGAAATGAAGATATTTTGGGTTTAGGGGGTATTTATATCCCTTAAATCCCATTCTCATTTAACCCATCTCAATTAATCCGAGTCCATGGTCCGCTCCTTACCCGACCTTAATTAATTACGCGAAATCACTAAACATAACTTCATTTATTCAACATTATAAATTTTAGGATGTTACATTATTTTATAAACTCTATCCTTGGAAAATGTTATGTTTTGTAATGTGTACGTGCGTTATAACATGTTTTTTAACATGTGTGCTATAAACTGTTTTAGTACATGAATATTTTATAAAGCCTTATTGATATTAATAATATAACATATTGCAAAACTAAGGAAATGATTTAGTATGATTTTTAAACAAAGTTTTGCATTTTTTAAATTTTACAAAATGGTTTGCTACTCTTTCTAAAAGTGGTGTCTGTTAAACTAAGATAACGCGCTCAAGGGTACTTTATGCTGGAAAACAACTTCGTGTTGTGTGAACAAGATAAATTGTTCAAGCTTTGCCACTTAACTGTAGTAATGGTAACAACTTGATGTTAATTTGAACATATTTGTTCAAGAATATGGTTTCAAAATTGAAACGAGGATATGTGTGCATGGAGTTCTATTTGAGGGAGTGCCTCAATACAAAGCATAAATTTACCATTGAAATGATTTCGGTTGGATGATGAAAGTGTTGAAGATAATAATAACACTTTGAGATTTGATGTCTAAACGTCGTCTATTTATCCATTTGAATATTTATTAATAAAAAGTGTTTTATATTTTATGTTGTAGTTTCGGTTGTATTATTATTTTGTGTTCAATATCTTCGGATAACACTTGCAGTTTTACAACCAAATACAATAATATTATTGTGACACAAAATATTTTACAGATTTTTTTAACGAAAACTTAATGTTAATAAAAAAGGAATAATTTTAAATGGATAGTACAAAAGGGATTTTGCCTAAGAAATAACTTGTGAGTTATTGCAATGACTAATATTCGTATTGTGTGTACGTGTGTTCGTGAGCTAATATTCTACGTCCGTAACGATCTACACAGGGTTTCCGCACCTGTGTATATCGGGATATCTCGTGTGATCCGTCAGGGAACCTACAATTGGTATCAGAGCTTTTGCTCGATTGTGAGGTTCGGGATATTCACGCGGGTGTAGAATTCGTTTCATTTCGGGTGTTACCGGGACGAGTTTGTGGTGTTTTTGCTCATTCTAGCTTCCTACCAGTGTGTTTAAGCCTTCAAATCGTCAAAATCGTCGTTAAAATCCGTTTTTCAGATCTGCAGAAAGTTCAAGTTCGTCAGGCGAAGTTGCTGTTCATCAGGCGAAGTTGCCGTCAGGATTCGTAGGGTTTCAGCGAAGATATAAGGAGAAGCGAAGTTATTCATAACTTCGCCTACCTCCTCAACTTCGCCTAACTCAGCGAAGTTCTTCTCAAGTTCGCCTAGTTCAGCGAAGTTCTCTTCAAGTTCGCTTACTTTCTAAGTTCGCTTATCCTAAGCGAAGTTATTCTCAACTTCGCCAATTTACGCGAATTTACGAAGGATCCAGCGAAGTTATTACTTAAGCGAAGTTATACTTAACTTCGCCTACAGTACTGTTTCGAAGAAATTTTTCTAACTTCGCCCATTTCAGAATTTTTCGGGTTTCTTAGTCTTCAAGAAGGATGTCGTCAATCAACATTTCAGAGCTTGTCAAGATGGAAGTTGAAGCGGGGTCAGCCACAAAGGCCCCAAGATTGCTAAAAGGAACCGACTTTGTTGCGTGGAAGGATCGGTTCATACAGTATGTTAAGTACCAGGATGCAAAAATGTGGGTATGCATCCAAGATGGATATATTCCACCAATCATGGTGTATGAGGGTCGAGACCAAATAAAGAAATACAATAAAATGGAAGAGGAGGAGAAGAAGATGTACGAAGCCGAAAGCAAGGCTCATGCTGCAATCACAATGGCTCTTCCGCAGGAGATCCTTCATACATTCAGAAAGTATACATCGGCTAGAGAGCTTTGGGAAGCTCTTGAGAGCAGATTCGAAGGAAATGTAGGCATTCGGGCCTCAAAGATAAAGCTGCTTAAAACTCAATTTTCAGTCTTTAAGTACTTAAAGAACGAATCTCTTGATGATATTATCACTCGATATTATCATCTCATGACTGAATTGAGTAACTACTCCATTTCCTACCGAGAAGAAGAGATTGTAGAAAAACTTCTCGATGCTCTCCCACCAAAATGGGAGATGTATACTGTATTAATGAGGGAAGACAAGGACTTCTCTACTTATGATCTTGAAACCGCTGTCAACAAGCTCAGAACTTTTGAGCTTAATATGGTGAGGAAAGAAACATCTATGGATCAGGTTCAAGATCCAAGCATGTATGGTGCGAAAGTGAACTCCAATACAAGTTCAAAAACTGACTCTGCCGCCTACTACTCGAAAGGTGAGTCGGGTGCCAATTCTTCACAGGAGGGGCATGTGTTAGTAAATTCAAATGGGGATGTTTGCTTTGTTGCGGGTGGATCAAGTGGTACTCAACAGACAGCAAGCCAGAGTGGTGGATCTTCAAGTTCCTCAAGCAATAATTACTCAAAGATGCCAATGAGCGTCAAATCTGTTGAAGAGCAGTTTATCCTCTATGCTTCATTTATTGCTTCATACGAAAACTATATTCAAGGAAAGGTAGTTGATCCGGCAATGCTAGATGAAGACTATGACCAGATCGATGCTGATGATCTGGAGGAGATGGATTTACAATGGCAGATGGCCATGATAGTGAGGCGAGTGAAGAAGTTCATGAGGAAGACGGGGAGAAAGTTTGTTGGTGGCAGGCCAGGGTTCGACAAGTCCAAGGTAAGGTGCTATAACTGTCAACAAAACGGGCACTTTTCCAAAGATTGCAGAAACGAGAGAGTTGAGCGTGGTCAGGGCCGGTCCCCACAGCACACTGGAAGTACTAAAGAAGTCAATGCCATGCTGTCCAGAGAAGCAGGTGAATACAACTGGAACCTGCATTTGAATGAAAATAATGAATAGGCAAATATGGCTAAGGTTGAGAATGAAGAACGTGAAAAGACTACCGGAGAAGAGAAAGCTACTGGTAAGGAAAAAGCTTTCATGGCAGATAACAATGATCAAATCTCCGAGGTAAGTTCTAAATCTTTTTGTACTAAATGTGAGAATTTGTCTGAGCAACTTGCTACCATAACTGATCAGTATGTTCGTTTAGATGCTGAATTTAAAACTCTTAAAGAAGATCATCACTTTACGAAAGCAAGAGAAAACAGTTACAAAGTTAAAATAAAAGCATGTGAAAAAGATGTTAAAAGCTTAAAAACTAAACTTGCTGAGAAAATTGAAGTTATTGATCTTAGTTATGAGGTTTTAGAAGAAAAGACTAAACTGATTGCTGAACGTGAAAAGCAGATTGCTGACCACCAGGTGAAAGTGGTGGAACTGAACCGAAAACTGGAGCAGTTTCGAAATTCCTCAGCTATTCTTGATCACCTTGTTAGTGATCAAGGTACCTCTACAAAGAGAGGAGGAATTGGTTATCACGAGGTTCCACCACCGTATAACCACAATTACACTTTTAACCCTAGTGTACAGAAATCTGCTGATTTTGAAGTTCCTCAGACAGTTCCTATCAAGGTTACAAGTAAAGATTCAAGCGTTAGTAGTGGCGAAACGAGTTCGCCTGTTTCAAGTGTAAATATTTCTGTTACGGGTCCAGTCTCATCGGATTCGGATAAGTTGTCCGAATCGGGTAAGACAAAAGAGAAGGTAGTGTTACCCACTGGTGGAGATAAAGATAAAACTTCTAAAAAGAGTACTCCACTCAACCCGTACGTCCCACCTTATGTGAGACGAACTGCTGGTAACACTGCCTCTACATCCAAAACAACATTTGAAAAGAAAATGGAGTATAGGTGTTGTTTTCGGTGTAATAAGGTAGGACATCTTGTTGCAGATTGTCCTTTGACGCCGAAATTCAGAGGTGGGAGGCCTATTAAAACTGAGCATAAGTCTATTGGTAATTTTAATACTGTTAAAAATGAAAACCCTTTAAAGTTTCAAAATGTAACTAATTCAGGTTTTCACAGAGACAAACCTCAGTTTTACAATGCTAATAATCAAACCGCAAGATATAATACTTTCAATACACATAGGTTTGGAAGGACTCACATTCAATCTCCAATGAGATTTCCTACTAGGACTGACAGGAATTATTCAAATGCTAACCTCGGAAAGCAGAAGTACGGGATGTATAGATCCAAGACCAATTGGTCTTGGGTCCCTAGATTCTAATCATTTGCTTTATTGTGCAGGAACAGTTGAACAGGGCTGCCCAGAGTCTTTGGATTGTAGATAGCGGCTGTTCCCGGCACATGACGGGCAACAAATACTTGTTGCACGACTTAAAACCTGTTCAGGGAGCCAGAGTTAGTTTTGCTGGTGAAAGTGGAGGAAGAATTACTGGGAAAGGAACGGTGTCCAATGGGAAGATGACACTTGAGAATGTGAATTTTGTGGAAGAGCTGAAGCACAATCTGCTGAGTGTGTCGCTTGTGATAAGGAGTATACTGTTCACTTCACGAAGAATGAGGCGATCGTGTTGAAGCCTGTTTTTCAGATACCAGAAGAGTGGATAGTGATGACAGCTCCACGTGAGACAAATACGTATGTGATGGATATGAGGTCTACTGAAATGGCCTTGGGAGAATCATGTTTGTTGATGAAAGCAAGCGAATCAGAATCCGAACTATGGCACAGGAGAATGGGGCACATTCATCTTCGGAAGATGAACCACATTGTCAAAAATGGGCTTGTGATGGGCGTTCCCTTGAAAAGTTTTAACTTTGAAGACAAATGTATTGCATGCAAGAAGGGAAAGCAACACAAGAAATCCCATCTCACCAAGAAGGTCAACTCAATTGCCAGTACTCTAGAACTGCTTCACATGGATCTCTTCGGTCCAGTGAATGTAAAAAGTCTAGGAGGTACTTCTTACTGCTTGGTGATCACTGATGACTACTCGCGATACTCGTGGGTATATTTTCTGAAATCGAAAGATGAGACGGCTCAAATGGTGAAGAGTTTGATTACTAAAGTTGAGAACGTCATGAGTAAAACAGTTAAGTTCATCAGAAGTGACAATGGGACAGAGTTCAAGAATTTTGAAATGGAGATTTTCTGTCTTCAGAAAGGAATTGAACATCAATACAGCGCTCCGTATACTCCGCAACAGAATGGAGTGGCTGAAAGGAAGAACCGAACTTTAATTGAAGGAGCCAGGACTATGCTGGCAGATTCGAAGCTTCCTGTGATGTTCTGGGCTGAAGCAGTCGCTACAGCCTGCTATGTTCTGAATAGAGTGTTAACCGTTAAGAGACTTGGTAAAACTTGCTACGAGCTTATGCATGGAAGGAAGCCCAACTTGAGTGGTCTTGAACCATTCGGGTCTCCTTGTTCGATCTTGAAGACAAATTCGAAATTTGGAGAAGTAGCCGATGAAGGAATCTTAGTCGGTTATGTTGTTGGGACTCCCAACAGGCGTGTCTTCAATACTTCGACTTGCAAGGTGGAGGTGGTATGTAACACTGACATCACAAGTTACCAACCGCCAAAACCAAGCAATGGACCTGCTGAGCTTTTCGACTATGTTAAGCTTTTTAAGTCGTTTAACGTACCGGATTTGGAGATTTCTGAAGAAGAAGAAAGAGCTGCGACGAAGATGATGCTCGATGAGGAAGAAAATCTATTGCAAAGACAACTGATTGAAAAATGTCAACCTTCCTCATCAAACACTATTGATACCCTGCTGCCTCAACTGAAGAAGAATTTATCAATCCTTTTCACTCTCAGCATGAAACAACCATTGATGAGATCTCTTCTAATTTGGAAGATAATTTGCATGTCGATTCTGTTCCGACCACGAGAATTCATAAAAATCACCCTTTGGATAATGTGATTGGTGATGTGTCCTCAGGTGTACAAACGAGAAGCAGCTTGAATGAACACACCTGTGTTTATACAAGCATTAAGGAGAGAGGAATAATCGATGAATGCCTGTATACCTGCTTTATAAGCCAGATTGAACCGAAAAATTATCAAATGGCTTTAAAGGACAGCTCGTGGCTCGAGGCCATGCAAGAAGAGTTGGCTCAATTCGAGAAGATTGAAGTTTGGACTTTGGTTGAAAAACCAAAGAATGTGCATGCGATAGGCACAAAATGGGTGTTCAAGTGCAAGAGAGATGATAAGGGGATAATTATAAGAAACAAGGCGAGGCTTGCCGTGAAAGGTTTTAATCAACAAGAGGGGATTGATTATAACGAAGTGTTTGCTCCTGTCGCCAGATTGGAAGCCATAAGATTGTTTCTGGCGTTTGCTGCTCATGAAAAGATGAAGGTGTTTCAGCTAGATGTGAAGAGTGCGTTTTTGAATAGGATAGTTGATGAGGTTGTGTATGTTGAGCAACCTCCGGGTTTTCCTGACCCAGACTATCCAGATCACGTGTAAAGGTTGAGCAAGGCGTTGTATGGATTACATCAGGCACCTCGTGCCTGGTATGCAACTTTATCGGATTACTTGCTCGAGAATGGTTTTGAAAGAGGGAAAATTGATAGCACGTTGTTCTTCAAAAGAGATGGAAGCGACATCCTGCTGGTTCAAGTCTACGTGGATGACATAATATTTGCTGCATCAAAAGTCTCCATGTGTCAGGAATTTGAAGCCGTCATGAAGAAAAGGTTTGAAATGAGTGCTATGGGTGAACTAACTTTCTTTCTAGGATTGCAGGTTGATCAGAGGAAGGACGGGATGTTCATTCATCAAACGAAGTATGTTCATGATGTGCTCAAGCGCTTCAAGATGGAGGACAGTTCTCCATATGATACTCCAATCTGCGTCAATCACAAATTGGGTGCTGAAGTAGACGGTGATGCAGATGTGGACCCAACTCAATATCGGGCGATAATAGGTTCTTTAATGTACTTAACTGCATCTAGGCCTGATATAATGTTTGCTGTTTGTCTTTGTGCACGTTTTCAGGCAAATCCAAAAGAATCTCATTTGAAAGGTGCAAAGAGGATACTGCGGTATCTCAAGGGCAAGCCGAAGCTGGGGTTGTGGTACCCGAGAGGAGGTGACTTGGAGCTGGTCGCTTACACGGACTCTGATTATGGAGGGTGCAATCAGAGTCGGAAGTCAACAACGGGAGGTTGTCAGTTTCTTGGTGGAAGATTAGTTTCATGGCAGTGCAAGAAACAGACGTCAGTCGCAATCTCAACGTGCGAAGCTGAATATATGGCAGCATCCAACTGCTGTTCTCAGGTTTTGTGGATTCAGCAACAATTGCGCGACTATGGTCTGAATTTCTTACTCACTCCTATTTTAATTGATAACACTGCTGCCATCTCAATAATTAACAATCCCGTGAAGCATAGTAAAACTAAACATATTGACATTCGTCATCACTTCATACGAGATTGTGCTGAGAAGAAACTGATCAAGGTCGAAAAGGTCGATACGCTGGAAAATTTCGCTGATTTATTTACAAAAGCGTTTGATAAATCCAGATTTCAAAACCTAATTGAGCTGAACGGGATGATCAATCCCGAGTAACCATGTTTTTGTGATTATTTAAAAAAAAAAAAAAAAAAAAAAAAAAAAAAAAAAAAAAACATCACTATTGCTTAAAATCAGTCGGTTACCTCAGTTTGATGGACATATCCTCGGATATGTTTTGGTCCTCGTTTCTACTTAGAGAATGAGGGTCGCCATTAACCAGATGACTGAAAGTGACCGGGGCAGTTAAGATGTGTTTTCTTTCTGTCACTGAAAATTAGTCGGTCATTCTTAGTGAGAAGGACACATACTTGTATGTGGTCGGTCCAGTTGATCCATTGGATCTTCGGGATTGCCGTTTACCTGAAGACTTTGACGTGATCGGGGTGACTAAAGTCAAAATTTTTTTTAGGGGAAATGAAATTACTTTTCAAGTCTAATACTTCGTAAAGAAGTTCTTTGCTATGTTTAACAGAAAATCGATCCAACATTGGAAAATGATATATTTACTATCTTTATGTGCTTAACTGGTGAAGTTATTAGGCTTAAAAGGCTTTAGGACAATCATTGTATGTCATGGTAACTTTTTATGGTGCGTAAAAGTAGATGTGATACAAATTAAATTTTACTTGATTTTATGTGGAAACTCCTTAAGAGTTTTGTGTGTCTTCATGTATATCTTTCCGAATGATAGGCAGAAAAGTAATTACCCAGTCATACACGAGCCCGTAAGTGTTCTGATTCCCGTGAAGAAAGCGTTTCAAGACACTGCAGTGATCCAGATTCGGGACTTGCAGTTATTTATTACTCTGAAGTCTATAAGTATGTTAAAAAAAAATAGTACTTATGAAGTTATTGTAACATTAGAGAGTTCAAGATATCGAGACTTCTCAATCATGGAGTAAGAATGAATACGGGATCCAGACATAGAATACTTACAAGTTAATCAGACCTCAGGGTCGAAGTCAATTCGGGGTGACTTTGGGAAAGCCAAATACGCTTTGAGGATAGATAGGAGGCATCAATATTTCTGAGTTGTTGCCCACTTAAATTTTAAGGATTAATTGAACCTAACTCGTATCACAGAAACGATGAAAACCATCTTAAGTATATTACCTGCTTACAACCTGTCTCTATATGTCATAATACAGCTAAACACGGATCTATGTAACAGTCACGTAGTTAGTATGATTCCTGTTAGGATCTTTTCTAAAACGTGGTGTCCCTGACTAGACTGAAATTTGATCCCTTATTTGTTAAATTTTTATAAGTTTTTCCTATTTTTGTAGTTGTATTATTTTATAACTGGTTACTTAGACATGATCATATTTGTTTAACTCTTTTTGGAAGTTTCAAATGTTAATTGCAAAATGTTCAAACTTAAAGGTTTGATTTTGAAATTATAGGCGAAGTTGTTGAATCAGGCGAACTTGGGCATAACTTCGCCTAGGCGAAGTTATCCGTAACTTCGCCTGAACTACACTGACCCTATATAAGGTTTTTCAAACAGTAAATTTCATTATTTTCAAAATTATCAGCGAACTTAAGCTCCGAGTTTTCCGGCGAACTTAAGAATTTTCCGGCGAACTTGATTCCTATTCCGATTTCGATCTTCGTTTCCAGTTTCGATTATCACTTGAGGGTACGTGTTGTCGATATACATCACTAACATGTTCTTTCATAGAAGTTTTTACCCGGTTCGAGACCTCGGGTCGTCGGACCTTCAAAACCGAGTTTTTCAAACTTGTGTTACGTGTTCATGGACGAACTTTTCGTCTTAATAACATTAATATGTTGTGTTCTTCTCTCCTGGATCGTCAAATCGTGTGAAATCATCGGATTTTTGGCCGTTTGAATCTGAACAGTCGCCGATTCAGATGAAGGCGAAGTTATGGTTTAGGCGAAGTTATCCACAACTTCGCCTGGGGCTTAATTTCGCTTGAGGCGAAGTTATCCGCAACTTCGCCTGAAGCTTAATTTCGCCTAACTCTTATCTTCGCCTAGGCGATGCTGTGATAAGGCGAAGTTGACATCAACTTCGCCTAGATCATTTTACTTAAAATTAATTAGACGAACTTACAGATGAAGCGAAGTTGTTCCCAACTTCGCCTCACCTTTAACTTCGCCTATACATGTTTGATCACAACTTCGCTCTGGTATAAAGCGAACTTGTGAGTTGCTTAACGGTTATCTAACTTAGTTCGTTTAGTGCAGATATGGCTGCTGTTGGAGGAGCTGGTGGTGATGACGGTGACGATCAGAGGCAATTCTTTCCAGCTCATAACCAGTTCATCACTCTAGATCCAGATGCAAAAGGCGTGGAGGACTACAGGGAGATAATCACCTTTCTCCTGCGCTCAAGAATTTTTCACGCTATCACAACTACCCTGCCTATTTCACTGCCGAATATTGAAGACTTTTGGCAGACGGTAGAGTATGATTGCCGGGTTGAGCTCCCGGTGATGCGAGCCACCGTTAATGGTCAAGTTGTTCAGTTTTCCTCTGAACACATACGGGTGGCGTTGCAATTTGGAGAAGAAACAAGAGATGACCCCACGGAGTTTGTTGCTCCTTTTCGTGATGGCGCGTTCCTAAGGATGGGGTATTCAGGTCTCTTAGGGGATACACAGCGAAGGAAAGGATTCTTATTAGATCAGTGGCGCTTCCTAATGCATGTCATGATAGTCTGTATGTCGGGACGGAAGGCGGGCACTGATGGAATGGGTGCGACGATGCAGTCTGCTATGACTGCCCTGACTTACAATAAAAGATATTCTTTTAGTCAGATGATCTTTTACGAGATCGATCGTCAGAGGAGGGCTGTGGCGCGTGAGCGGTTTACGATGTATCCACGATTCCTACAGATGATTTTGAATCATGTGGCTCCGTCGCTACCTCAAAGACGCCCTATTCGATACGTGGAATGTGTGACGAAACGTATCTTTGCTCAGTGTCGCACTTCCAGCGCACGAAGCAAGCCTGAGCTGCGTCCCAGGCATACTCCGCTTTTTGGGTATCTTATTAACCCGGAGTATGTGCCTGCGGCAGGGGACGAGTTTAGGGACCCAAGACAACAACAGGCGGCAGCACCCCAGGCTGTATCAGCTGCGCCTGCTGTATCTACTGCTGTATCTGCTGCTGTGCCAGCTTCTGAGATTGATCTTGACGCCATGTTCGACGGGCAAGGGTTGTTTGATATGGACCGGTTTGATCCACATGAGAACATTCAAGTCTCGGGTCCACAAGCAGATTTTGATGAGGTGATGGAAGAGGCCAGACAGATGATGGTGAGACATGAGAGAACGGTGGGTAAGCAGAAGAGAATTGTCGATGACGACGATGAGGAAGATGATGAAGAAGAGGCTGTGCAGCTGGTGCGAAAGCGATCAAGAAGGGAAACGACAGGTATGGGTGTAGGAGCCGGAGAGACTTCAAGGTTTGCACGTTTTGCTCCTCCTGCCTTGTCTGGTATGTCCCTTGTTCCTACCTCTGTGCAGGTATCGAGTACAAGCGCTACGGTTGTTCCCGTAGTGGCTACATCGTCGGCTGCCATTCCACAGATCACAGCCGTCCAGACGTCGGCTCCAGAAATTGTGTCTCTACCACCTCAAACGCGTACTCCACCGGTGGTAGTAGCACGATTTGTTGAGTCTACGGTCACCACTACTGCAGGAGTATCGGGTACGGTACCACCTGCGGACACGCCCAGTTCTGACTCGGAACGGATAGCTTCACTAGAGCGGATTGTAGCTGAGCAGTCAAAGACTATTCAAAGCCTAGTGGAAGCAAATCAACTGCAGGCATCCCTCCTGGCTGAGCACGGGAAAATAATAGATGCCTTGAAGGAGTTCTTGGCATCTCAGGGGGAGATGAGCTGTAGAGGAGATGAGTTGAGGACCAAGCGTAGAGAAGACCGAGACGATGATCCCAATGCACCGGAAGGTGCAGGTGGTGAGCTGCCAAGAACCTCACAAGCTCTTGGGGCTTCCACAGCTGAGGGGGAGTCTACCGAAGCGGTTGGTGGTGATGATGTAGTGATGGTGGAGGATGACGTGAACGATGCGCTGAAGGAACTTGATGATGACATGTTCAGCGACGATGTATTATTTGATGAAGATGTTCTGCCAATCAGTGAGATTGAAAAGATTGGTGCAGAAATTATGGTTGAAAATGTGATAGAGGAAGGAGAGATTGTTGATGAAAATGTCGAGCACGAGATCCCTGAGGTTGAGAAAGCCGATGTGAGGGCTGAGATGGATGAGACTACTGAGTGGGAGGAGCAGCCTAGGTGGAAGAAAGGCTGTGCTCATTGGTTTATCAAGACCAAGAAGCCTGCTGTTCCAGCCATGTTCAAGAAAAGCTATAACATTAAAGGCTATGCTGAGGCGAAGAAGGGAATCATCTGTTGGATTTATGATGAACAGATTAAGTTATTTGTGGTAAAACGTTATGATGGCATTCAATACTTCAAGAGAATGTTGAGATCTTTCAACACGTTGCCGGAATGCGAGGTGAAAGATTTGGGCAAGTTGGGCAAGTTGGGCCTGATAAACAGAAGTAACAACAATATGGCAAGAATGATTGAGAAGATTGTGTGGAAAGAAGGCGTAAAAGAAAAGAAGTTTGAACTATTAAAGCCACAGAAGGGAAAGCTCGTGGAGGATACAGAGAGAGGATTGAGAGCAGATGGCAAACCATGGATGGTGATGAAGTACAAGCCGATCCGATGCATCAAAGAGGTTCCAATGAAGAATATGCCTCAAGATGTGTTGAAGAATCTAAAATGGTGGTACGTTGATTGCCAGACTGCTGAAGCTGTGATGGAAGATGAGGATGAACAAGAGATACTTAGAATTTACGATCCGATGCATCTTGTCAACTTATCGCAAGCTGATCTGAAGATGCTCAACGAGAAAAAGATCTTTTATATTCCAGCTTGGAAGGATGAAGCAAGAAAGTATCAACGAGTTGTGACGGTGTGTGTGAGAGAAGGAGTGCATGCATGAAGATACAGGATTACGAGACAAGAGCTGAAAGATCAAGATATGAAGCTACTGCCAAGGGGGAGTCTGTTGGTGCATAGATGTCAGTAGTTCATATGTATAAAGTCTGTAATCGAGTCTGTAATATTGTTTATGTAATTGTTTGTGTAACAGCGAAGTTGTTGACAAGTTCGCTTAGGCGAACTTGTTAACCAAGCGAAGTTGTTGACAAGTTCGCCTAGGCGAACTTGTTCAACGAGCGAAGTTATTGACAACTTCGCCTGAGGCGAAGTTGTCGTGTATTTAAGTAACCTACGGGTTACTGTTTCAGTGTTGGTCATTTTAGGTTTTTGGTTGATCGAGTTCAGTTACGTGTGAGTCTATTGACGTGAGTTTGTAAGCATCTCGGTTTGAGTTATCAATATAACGTGTGGTTGTTCGTATTGTGTGTACGTGTGTTCGTGAGCTAATATTCTACGTCCGTAACGATCTACACAGGGTTTCCGCACCTGTGTATATCGGGATATCTCGTGTGATCCGTTAGGGAACCTACAATGACTAAAAGCTAAGACGAGACATCAAATTTATAAAAACATCATGAGAAAATGTGGTGAGTGTATTGAGATAAAATACACAAGAACGAGATATGTCATCTAATGTTAAGAGCATCAACATGGAAATGCACAATTATGTGTTTTCGATAATTGTAACATATGAAAGAAATATATGTTATTCTTGTAAATGAGTTTATAAATCTTGCGAGATTTATTATATGAGACTTACAATAGCTAGTGATGGACTTGTAGATGATTATATTGCCATAAATGTTGTTGGAACTGTTTGGAGGATTTATCTTCAATTTTGGAAAGGCGGTCCAATAAATAGTTGCATTGAAACAACAATAGAAATGTTTACGTCACCTTAAGCAATTAAGAATGCTACGCTGTTGAAAGTCAATCGAATTGACTAAATCTCCAAATGTTAGTGATTTATATTGTTATTATTCATCATGTTTGTGATGAATGTGTCATTAAAGAGACTTGGATTAAAGACTTACGTTGAAGCCTTGGAGGTTAAAGGCAACCGAGTTATGACCTTAACAGATGAATTAAGTATTGTTTAAAGGCATTCCAAAAGACTAGGCTTAGGAATAGTAAATGAAATATGATTATTTTGTCTAAACTGATAAATGAATGTTTGGAAGAGATAATGGGTTATCTCTTAAAGCTGTGAAGGATCAGAATGATGCATCTTCTTTTCACATGCTAGAGTATTGTAGTCTAAAGCATGCTAGACTAGTACTTGTTAATTATGGTGCTTTGCGAAGACTAACTAACTTGAAACATTCAAAACATACACAAGAAAGAATTTGTGTATAGACAAATGCAAAGAAGGTTTTCATCCAATCTAAGGAAATGACATAACTTATGAGGATCTTAAGAAGATCTTAATTTTCTAGGTCTGTCCAAGATAGTGGATTTATGATGGTTTGTTAACAAGCTTTTATGAGCAAGTATTGATAAACTCGCTGATACAATGACGTGGTCTTGTTCAAATCATGAGTGTCAAGTTTGTCCTTAGTAAAGTTAAGCAAACAGAATCCAAATGCAAGAAATTGTAACGCCTGGAAAATTCTCGTTAATTGGCTTATGTGCCTATATAAGTTTTCATGTTAATCGGGATTAAATTTTCCAAGTCAAGAGGCTTCCTGGTAATTCGTAAAAATCCATATAAGTAGTTTGTGGTTCAAGTCGTCTCAAATTCATACTTAGAAGGGCCAGAATGTAACATCTTTATTTTATAATAAAAAAATTAATAAAACCCTAACCCTCACCCCTTGGTCCGATCGGCAGCCATCACCCCCACCCTCTCCTCGTTTTGCGTGCAATCAACCACCGTCCAGCCTCCCGAGACTTGTTCCAGGTCGGTATTATATTATTACAACTCTTTTTAGCCATTTTTAAACCCGTTATTGAATATGTTAGGGTTGAGTTTTGATGATAACAGTTTGCTGACAGATTCGTATTCGTTTATTGTAGGGTCTGTAATGTGATGATAATCCATTTTTTTTATCTATTCTTGTTTCCATGATGTTCTACTTTGAGTCTAGTTTCCATAAAGGTATAATATGTAATTTTTGGACGAGATTTGAATGGTTTTTATGAATTTATAAGATCAAGTGTCAAAGCTGATGCGGGATGACGGATTCTGGTCTATCTTCCCGACATCATAACTCTTTTTCAACACGTCCAAATTAGTTGGTTCCACTTCTGGAACTTAATATTTTGAGTTAAGAATCAAACCCAATTGGAATAGTTTAATTTGGTTCGGTAATGAATTTTATAAAAATAAAACCATTTTGTTGCGCACTGAAATAGCTGCACGTACCTTGCTGTGTTAGAGGAATTTTTATAATTTTGTGTCCAATAGAAAAATATAATAAAAATATTTTTATAAATCTAAGACATTTATTAAATTCTGGAAAAAATTTAATAATTTATTTCAAAGGTTATCCTATGTAATTAAATGCATCTTCGCATGCTAAAATCTGCACGTTTTACTTGTTATTGATCGATAAGTTCGTTTTAGGTTTAACCGGTGGATGTTCAATTATGTTCTTGTCGGGGCTGTTTGAAGTGAGTTTTTGCACCACAATCTTCCTAGGTATGTCCCATATATCATACTTTAAAATCATGTCCTTTGGTGTTCGTTTGATCGGTCAACTAGTTGTAGATTGAAAACTAGTTTTCGGTTGTCTAGAATAGTGTTTTATTGCGTTTAACGCGAGGGATGAAGTAAGTGATTACCAATTCAGTTCGGATAGCTTTGGTTTAATGTACGGGCTGTTGGAAAATGATTTTTATAAGTATTGGGGCTGAATTGGTTGTCGGTTACTCAAACGGGTCGGTACAACGCGTATTCGCGTTTATTGATTAGTTAGTGCGTTGTGCTTGCGAGCTATCGACCCATTTGACTCGTGTAGCGCCGTGTGGACTTGATGGCTGTGAATTTAACATATTGGGTCCACACGGGGCTGATTTGGTTGTTAATTGCCTAAACAACTATTAAACGCGCGTATTGATGTCACATAGTGCTTCCGAGGGTAATTTGGGAATTCTTTATTCCTGGGAGTATCTAAGGCTCGCGTTGGTGAATGTATGGCCCCGGGGGCTGTTATGATTGAGTTTGATGAGGTCTAGGCTTTAGGTAACTCGAACCGTGTTAGGACGCCTCGTAGGATAAACAAGTCGGTATGGTTTAGTCAGTAATCTTTGTGTGCAATCCGACAGGCTTGTGATTTGTGGATTGGCTTTGAGGTTCTCTAATTCGTTGGTATTTGCGTGACTCGTGTCAGGTGAGTTCATGATGCCCCTTTTTCTCTTTTTACGTTTTGGGCTAGCATGCACACCATATTACAGTTTTATCCGACTATACTCGTTTAAACTAATTGGATGGTTTTATATGGCCTTACTTGTGTTTGTGGGTTCATGAAAACATGGATAAATTATATTGTATGCCTTAGAATATTTGAGGCTCGGTTATGGTTATTTATTTTATAAGGTTATAGACATTACTTATGGTCTAGACTCAAGGATGTAGGCTTACCCGTATTGTAGTATGTCATGAGATGATATTTATGAATGTGTATGCCGGTGTTACTTTATGACCCTAGGCTTACTTTCATGATGGTATGTTTAGAATGTTATATATATATATATATATATATATATATATATACGCGTGTGTATGCATGCGTTACTTTATGGCCAATAATTGGCGATGTTAATTAGCCGTTTTCGACTAAGGATGTTGCGTATGCCTACTTTGTGTTTGCATACGGATGGATGGTGATCTTGTCTGAGCCAAACTATACTACTCAGGTTCTTAAATCCTGTGGCGGGCCCTGAAAAGCCTGTGAGGGGGAGGCTCGTGTGGCATGATCATCATCGGATGTTACGTGTTTGGGTTGTACGTGTGCTCGACCCTGATGTTATTACTTGGATGATATATATGTAGGGATATAATTATAAGGATGTTAATATATATATATATATAATGATGATTATCTATTATTGATGATGGACTAACCGTTGTAACCCATTTTATTTTTAAAACTCTTGAAATGACTATTATGATTTTTATTATAGATGTTATTTATTAAAACTTGAACTCACTCAGCTCAAGCTGACTTTGTGTGCATGTTAGTGTGAGTTTCAGGTTAGGGGATGGATGCATTACCGCTTGGACGTGCACGAAGCTACTTGGACGGTGGAGGGCATGCTTAGTCGAAAGTTTTAATAATAATAAACACTTTTCTTTTAAATTTTTATTAAATACATTGAAGTTTGGTTTTGGGCATAATTCCCGGGTTTTGGGAACTTGGTTTTAGTACTTGTGATTTTCCGCTGTGTATTACTCTGAAACGATTTTTAATAAGATGAATTTGTTTGACTTTAAATTTTTGAGAATTTTTGGATATGATTACCACCTGTAGGATTCCCGGGATTCGGGGTCTTACAGAAATGTGGGGGAGGCCATTTAAGAAGAAACCCCTTAGGGGTATGTACAAATGGTAATTAATGTGACTTCTCAAGCATGTAAAGAAAGAGAGAATCTTTACTTACCCCATCTGCAAGTTGGATAATGTTTTCCAATAACACTTAAATGTGGGGGTGTCTTGCATTTTAACTTGGATGGTTTGGCAATGAGGATTATTGTAAAACAATCTAACATTGCAAACACACGACTAAGTGAAGGACAAAAATGTCATAGTACATAATGAAGATGTGCCTTAATGATAAGTGTATCTTACAAAGATAAATATTATAACCAGATTCAGGTGGCCACTAAGGTTATAGTCTTAGAAAGTTGACAATAGGCAAAATTAACTTATAAGTGAAGAACACATCATGACAATTGATCTCAACTACGCAAGTTATCTGTAGTGACTAGACAAAGTCAACGATAATGTTATGGATCCAACAACCTGAGGGTTTAGTAGAGATCATGTTGTGAAATGAGACTAAAGCCCATGACAAAGGGTATATAAAGGAAAACCTAACTTAGTTGACTGGAGATCCCAAGATCTAAGTTCAATTGGACAACCTAATTATATATTCAAGGGTGGTCACTGTGGGGGCATAACTTATGTATAAGTTGACAAATAAGATAATATATATATATATATATATATATCCTCTTAAATTATAAAGGGAGTCTAATTACTTCCTAGTCCATTCCTATAACAGTAGTGACATGTTGTGAGGCTAAGCATAATACATGGTTAATGATTCGTGTTAATCATTATAACCTTTTAATGATTTATGGATAATCACCTATTTGAAAGAGAAGTGGGGTCGCTTCGAATGAAATTGTGGGGTGCGCAATTCCTAAAGCTTTTACAGAACCAGGCTAGTGTTTCAGGACCATAATGAACACGACAATGAAGAGATGTGCCCGGCTAGGGAGAGTATTGTGTGAAGTGTATTGTTGTCTACACCAATGGGGGTTTGTTCAAGGACATCGCGTCTACTAACCGCTAGGAGACTAAGTATACTACACAAAGGAAGGTTCGAAGTTAACACCTACCTATCCTGCAATACTCAACTGTCGAGGTTACATTGGATATTTTGTGTGTTTTGATTAATCTTCATTCATGTGGGGGATTGTTGGAAAAATATAAATTGGTGAATGAAAATTAATATTTGAAATTATTAATATTAAACTCTTCATATGTTGAAACTATTGAGTAGAGTTTCTTTATGAAACTTGATAAATTTTATTAGAGTATGAAGTCTCTAATTAAGCGAGACTCATCACTTACCTACAACTCTTGTATGTTTACTAGACTTGGTGTCTTATTTGAAAAGAGAGAGAGATATATATATATATATATATACAAGAGAGGTATTTGGAGCATGGAGAACACTTGAAAACCTATTTGTTGGGAACCCATAGAGATGATACTTTCAACTCTATTACATCAACATATTATTCTTCCCATTCTTTTTCTTTTCAATAACACCAATATACCTAGTGCAATCTCGGGTGCGAGTGCCATCTCCGGCAGTACGCACACTGTTCCGGTTGTTGTACCCTGGGAGACATACGGCTCTTTAGTAGTGACCCGAAATCTGTTTTAAGGGAAGCGTATTGAATACGTGCCTCAACCACGCTCATATATATTGTTTTGTTCATTTCTTGTTACAGTCAATGGAGTTAGCCACATCAAGGAAAAACTAAGACGAATATGAAGATACTCAACGAGTGAAAGACTCGAGCCAAGAAGTTTCTGTTGAAGTTCTCACCGAAGACACCAACATAAATCTTTATATTAATATAAATTGTATTTTATTTTATTTTCTTTTGGTTGTGTACACGGTATTGTATTATGGTATTTCTCTTGTATAACGAGAGTATCGTTATACTTATTTTATTTTTTATTATTTTTAAATAATATCGTGACCCATGTCCTACAGAAGGCGGTGATGATGAAAATGAAGATGATTGTGGGCGATTAAGGATGAAGATAGCCCACGGGTCTCTAATTTTTTTGTTCCATCAAGATTCCCACTTTATATTCATAGGACAAATTAAAATAAAGTAGTAGATAAATGAGCAACAAGTTGCGTAACCCGTTTTTTGAATATAAAATTCGATTCTACTAAAAACAAAGTTTTCGGTCTTAGGGGCCGAAGAAACCAAAACCCGCTAAACCCTGGTTAAAAATTCTATAGCCCACAAGGCTAGGAAACCAAATATATCAAAAGCGATAGGAATAAATTTATTTAACTATTAAATTGGATTTTGATTTTGGGTTTTTGAATTCTTTTTATTCCTTTTAAATTGTTTACTATATACAAAAGTTAATACACTTAAAACAAAAAACTCTGAATTTATGTTTTTATAATTTTAATTCTGAATTTATCTATACCTTTTTCAAATCCTGTACAATTTTTTAATTAATAGAGTATTATTTATAGTTTAGTTATGTTATTTTAATTTGAAAACAATTTATTAAATTCCGTTTAATAAAGTTGAAAATAACATGGGTTTGATACTTTGGTCAATTCCACCAAATGTTCTATTTGATTAAGGGTAACAAAATGAAGAGGAAATGAAATATTAAAAAATAAATAAATAAATAAAAGAATGAAATAAATAATTATTATTTCTTATCTTGTTTGGTTTAGTTACGAGAATGAAAAGAATTATTACTTTATGTTATTTGAAACTATAAAAAAAACACAATAATGAGTTAGAATCGATAAAAATATTCCGATATCAAAATAAAAAAATTACAATGGGGACGGTGGTGGTGGCCAGGCAGTGACATTAGTGATAGTGGTGGTGATGGTGGTAAAGTTGTGGTAGCGGTGGTGGCGATGGTGGCAGGAGGCGACAAATGTGGTGACGGTTGTTGCTGTCAGGTGGTGTTGTTGGGAGAGTAGGTTGAATGAGGAATGGCAAAAAAAAAGCGGAGGTTGGAAGGAATGAGATTTCTTCTTTAATTGTTGATTCTATTTCATTAACCAATCAAACATCGTATATCAAAAACTACCTGATGCTTCCACTACACCACATTATTCTGGTTAAATTGCACCACATTAAAATTTAAAATACTGGTTAAATAAAAATACAAATAAATTAAAAAGACGTGTGTAATGATAGACCGGTGAAAATGGGATCACATATTTAATGCATAGAAGAAAGTGGACGGTCCCGGAAACACCACAAGAGGCAACACTCTGTTTTCACTTTTCATCTTATGGTGTGACTGTTTGGGCTTCAAAATGGTGACATACTGACATGGCATGGGGAAACCACTCTCATACTCAGGAATTTTAAGGGAGTTTTGTGTTTACGGTCAACTATTTAAATATAGCAACCAAATTTTCAGCCACATGTAATACTATCTAGTAGGTAGGCAAATAAAAACTGGTTAATTAAACCAACCTGAAAATCAAATCGAAACCGAACCAGTTTGAAACCGATTATATAAAAACCGGTTTGGAATTTTTTACACCAAAACCGGTTCCAAACCAGTTAACTGAACCGAAACCAATCATAACTTGGTCAAGAAACCGGTTTCAATCCGAACCGAAACCGATCATAAACTGGTTTTGACTTTTGTTAACTAAACCGAACCGTTTCAATCCAAACTAACTTTGAGTTTTAAACCGGTTTGTGCACCTCTACTATCTAACGTTAAATTTAATCAAGTTTATAAGTTATATAAGGTTTGATTCAATGAAGTTTAAAGGATCCAATTAACTTACTTAAACGTATAACAAAACAATCACTATGATAGCGTTTGGTATGTATGAATGACAGACGAAATAAAATAGATCATTGTGAGGAAATGAAATAGTCTTTGGTTTGTAAATGGAATGAAATCAACGATTAAACAAGAAATATCATTCATCAAAATTGTTTTTTCGCACCATCCATATTTTTTTCATTCTATTTCTTTTTCACCATCATTTATTGACACCACCATTTGACCACCGCCATCGCCGCCGCTACCACCACCAACACCACCACCGCCTGAACCATTGTCATCACCGTCACCGCCTAACCATCACCACTATTGCTACCGCCGTTGCCACTGTTATCGTCGCCTCTACCACCACTTTCACCACCAGTCCACCACTACCGTCATCGCTGCCACCACCACCATCACCAGCCTCACCATCATTGTTGATGTCGCCTGACCACCACCACTGTTGTCATCACCACCATTGTTTGACCACCGCCGCCACCGAACAACCACTGCCTGACCATAACCGGTGCTGCCAGCATTGCCATTGCAAATACGATTTTTCTGGTGAGTTTTCTTCATTTAAAAGAAGGGATGCTTTTAGCATTTTTATTTCATTTTTTATATTTTCTTGTTTACTAACGCAACATAAAGTAATGATTAATTCATTTCTCATTTAATAAAACAAGACAATAAAATGATGATAAAAAAATTCATCATATTCTCTTATCTATTTAATATTCTTATTCATTCCATTACCACATGCTTTGTACGTTTCTTTTTTCATCTAGATGAAGCAACCATGAGCACAAACACATTGCTTTCAAAGACTAGCCACAATTGTGAGGTTTACCAACGACATGATGATTAACTTTACTTTTAATGGTTGTTATCTTCTTCAAAATATTAAACTCATGCTTGTTATCTTCTTTCATTTATTTAATTATATTTTTTGTACGGCACAAACTTAATTATCTAGATTTACAAAGTTGAAGGCTTATCATAAATCAACGTACTGGACCTACCAGATATTCCGGAAGAAATTAATTTGAGGATGAAAAGTCATTAGGCTGAGGGGTGTGGGGGCTTTAATGGGGGCTCCAACCAATAATATTATGACGTGTGGCAGAGAGAGAAACTGGATAAGGGGGGTGTTGGAGCCCCTGGCCCTGGTGTGGGGGGCTTTAATGGGGGCTTTAATGGGTATAATTATATAGGAATTTTTTTTTTAATTAAATAAGAGCCCAACGGCTCTTTGTATAAAACCAAGAACACTTTACTCTCTCTTCTCCCGCTAACAGGCTCACGCCTGCATGGATTTTCGCGTTAGCGCCCCGTTAGCGCCCCCGCTAGCGCCCCGGTGGTGTGGTGTTAGCGTCTGGGGGCGCGAGCGGAGGGGCTCTAGCGCCCCCGTTGAAGCCCCACACCCCTCAACCTTAAAGAACAGGACAAGAAGCGCTGTTTAATGCTTTAATTTAATTTTGATTTCCTGTATCGAAAAAGATAAAAAGGAGATAAGATAAGATAGATTATTCGGAAAACAATACAATGTGCTACTACTACCTTACCTTCTGTGTTCTAATCCCACACTGTTTTTCAGACGCCCAGGAGACAAGACTTCAAGTCCCCACCATCCAACTCTCTTGTCGTACAAAACAACAAACACTCTCACGTCTACTTTCCTTTTCAAAATTTATTATTATTATTATTGACATTTATCACCATTAATTATTCTCAATTATCTACATTATTATTTTCACCAACCGCTTTATTTCTTTATTTAGCTGAATCTTTGCTCCAACTTTTAATAATAATTGTAATAATCAAGAGAAATTTATTGAAACAGGCATGCTGGTTGACGATTATTTCAAACTATGCACAAAATTTTAACACATGTAGCCCGAATGAAAACAAAATTTGGTACCAAAAAAAAAATGTGACGTCTCTCAACTAAGCTACGGTGATGTTTAAACGTGAATAAAAGAGCGGCATAGGTAACTTGTTTACCTAAGCTCTAGAGGTGTTTGCCTGCTCAGATGTTTGGCACCTCTATTTATGTTTACCCATAGCAGACAAAATACCGGGCTGCTCATCGAAATTCGGTTCAACCGGTTTTTAAAACGCTGGTTAAATCGTTAAACATTCCCATTTTGATAATTTCCCAAACATTAATTAACTAAACATCAATCAATACAGAAATTTGCTGTCTGTCTACATTTATCGCCCTCATGGACCAGTCGGAAACTCCCCGCACTTGTTACACCTCGTCGCCATCGCCACCAACACCTGCCTACACGACGGACACGTCGAGTGCCCGCCCAGCCACGTATCAATGCAGTCAACATGAAACCGATGGCCACAGTGCGGCAGCACACGGACCTCATCTCCATTAACGTACTCTCCCAAACAAATCGCACACTCACACCAAGATTCCTTTCCATACATCTCATCGGCATCATAAGTGAACTTCGGAAGTGCCTCAATCATCTTCTTCTTGATTCCTTTATTCGCAGCAAACTGCTGGTTTTGAGTTCGGCTACGGAGCCACGCGCAACGAGCCACCGCGATCAAAGCGACTAGGCAGATCAAGCCGCATAGGAGAGCCGCCAGGATGATGACGTAATCCGACTCCAAAGCCGCTGGCTCAGGCGGTTGAGCCACGTCATCAAAGGTCGAGAGAGTTCGGTACGGGCGAGTCATTGTTCGTTAACAAATCATCATCATCATCGTACTCAGTATATCCCACCAATAGCAAGGCTATGGTAGGGTCTTAGGAGGGTAAGATGTAGACAGCCTTACCTCTATCCATAGGGATAGAGAGGCTGCTTCCGGTGAGACCCCCGGCTCGATAGTAGTTTTGCATCAAGCCTTGGACATAAGGCACATAGCACTCAATCATCGGGACACCGGCTGATCGGTGCACGTGCCCTTGTCTTTCGGCTATCAACGCCACCACATGATGCCTGATTAACCTTCCGCCACTTTTAACGTTATTTTCACGAGATTAGTAAAATAACGTCAAAATTAGTGCAATTTTACTTTTGCCCACCCGAGGGTTCACACATATATACATTATACGCGCGCACCGCAAGCAGGGCGTATTGTTCGTTAACAAAGATTTAAAAATATAAAATAAATATTTTTTTGATGGGTGGATCGAAAGGGGAATATATATAACGCATGGGCTTCAACAGAATTAGTAGACGTGGCATGTAAACGGGCAAAGGATTGAAATAGATTTACATTTAATATGGTGTGTGGTGTGCTACTGTTACAGAGTTAGTCACGTGTACGGTGCATGTTGTTTTTCGGAATTATTTTTAATAAAAAAATGGAGTTTCTGTTATAGTACCGGCGGCGGCAAGTAGTTTTGTAGCAACCTGCCTACGAAAACTTATCTACTTAAATTTACATAGAAATTAGAAAAGCCTCAGGAGCGATGAGAACGATGCTAAATTTAGAACCGAATGGCTAAACGTGATGTGAGTCATTCGGTTTTTAAGTGGGAAATTCTGAAAATAATTTAAAAGAAGAGAGAAAGTATGAAAATATTCATTGAAATTTTCAACTTACCAAAACAATCCAATGAAATATATTAGCGTTGATACATTTGGTCTGAAATTCGCCCACCACTAAATCATTGACACGTGTAAAGTAACTGACACAATCCGATAGTTTTACTTTCAAATCGATCTGTCCTGATTATTTTGGTCTGAAATTCGTGTTCACGTGAAATTCATCTGACCAGACGAATTTCACGTGAATTTCGTGATCATATCATCTTCATCTTCACCTTCTTCATCTTCATCTTTATCACATCCTCCCTTTGCCGCCGCCGCCACCCATCTCCTTCCCTGAAGAACTCCAAGAGCTCAACATTTTCCGACGAGCCACCGCCATCGCCGGAAATTCATATGGATATGATCGGTGGTGGCGGTGGCTCGCCAGAAATGTTGAGCTCTTGGAGTTCTTCAGGGAAGGAGATGGGTGGCGGCGGCGAATGGGAGGATATGACGAAGATGAAGATGAATATGAAGTAGGCGAAGATGAGGATGAAGAAGATGCAGAAATTGAAGATGATGAAGAAGATGGTGTTTTTTTGAATTTCGTCTCCAAAGATAGAATTCACATGAAATTCATCTAATCAAACGAATTTAAAAAAAACACGAATTTCTATGGAGATGACTTTCAAACAAAGATGCTTTTCGAACAAAAATAATATGGTCAGATTTATTAGAAGGCAAAACCCACGTGATAGATAAGAGATGAGATACTTATCAGAATATTAGTGGCTCTTGAAATCTATTGGTTATATTACCAATGCTTCGGATCCGATGGTTTTCAATGGATGTTTTTTGGAACTTGATATTTTCTAAAACTATTTTGATACACTCTCTCTTCTTTTAAACTATTTTCAGAATTTCGCTTTTTAACTTTATGGTTCAATTGGAAATTGTGGGCCGAACACTTGTCAACTGGACAGGCCCGAACTAGACTTTACGTTTCTTTACCTTCCAAGGTTTAAATTCATGACTTCTTATTTCACATCTTAAACACCTTACCACCCTATCAGAATGATAATAACGGTCCGAACCAAACTTGATTCACAATATCTTGATTCTTTATTTTATAGAGTACTGAAATGAAATAAGTGCCTATAAAAGACAACCAAGTGATAAGATGTGTGCTCTCTATTTAAGAGATTTAAGAGATGGGGGTGGTTTTAATCCCCTATAAAAATGAATAAAACTGGATATATATTAACTCAACATGCTATTGAAAATTTTACTATATGTTTTGAACTTCTACCAATCATACAAAGCACAATTTACTGACCCGTCTAACCATAAGGTAGTTTTGGTGGTTTTAGAGGCCAACATGTTTGGGTTCAAAATTTGTCTTTGGTGAGTCGGTTTTGGGTGGGAGCGTACTTGTGGAAGAACGGTAAAGGTTGAAGGTAGTAGGAGCGTGGTTGGATGAGTCAGGAAAATATTAAACAAACACTTTTATAGATATTGATAAATTTTTGTTATAAAAAGTAATTATATTAAGAGGTTCAAGTTTTTTTTTTAATTCTCCTTGTTTTGACCGATCAAAGTGCAACCGTAAGTTTAAAAATTCGTTTCAATCACTGATTAGCAATCCAACCCATGTAAGCTAAACGAAAAAAAATAGTCTTGTTTCCCGGTTTGACTGGCTAGTCTAGGCTTGATTTTATAGAACAGCTAACTCACAGATCTTGTAATGCTACTCCCAAATCGATACCTTTTGTTCACCATGAGAATAAAACCTTGAATCATTAGATGAGGAATACCGTGATAAACACACTTAAGCGACAATCCGAAAGTGGTCCGGGCTTGATAACATGCTTAAAAACTTCCCATCTATTAAGCTCTTCATACCTACCGACAACTCCTTTGTTAAACAACATCTTTCTGTTCTATCTTCCTAACTTCTTGTCGATTAAGTGATTGTCATCATTGATGCAAAGGGACACGCGTGGCCTTTTGAACCAATTCCTGCTGTATGTGAGGTATTTGTTTACAAATTTATTTCTCTCTTTTAAAATTATGAAACTTATTATAGCCTTTTTATTTCAAGTATCCAACTTGCATCTTTACCGATGCGCTTAGGGGGTTTAGGCCTTCTTTCGGCTCATGATGTTGGGGTTTACGCTTTTGTAGCGTCGAGGGCTCAGTCTTGGAAGCTACAGAATCACATCTTAAGGAATAGCGGAGTTGTCGACCTGGACCCAGACTACGTGCAGGCCCTGGAACGCCTAAATGGCGCTCTCCCAGACTTTGACATTGGCGGTTTCTCTAATATGGACACCGCCCCACCAAAGCCTCAAAAAACTTTGGCGAATGCCCTTTTTGGAAAAATCGCTCAGAGCCTGGGAGAAGTTTTTGGATTGTCCCCCCGACATAAGGCGGTTTTTGAATGCTTACAAGGTCCTCATGCCCAAGATTTTCTGACCGTTATCCCGATTGATGGCTTGGGCCAAAGCATGTCTGCGGTCGAGTATAGGGCCATTCTTAAGTACTGTTTGATGGTCCCAATGTACCCAGAAGACGAAACATGTCCGATCTGCCGTAAGGCCTGCCTGGATAAATTCGGAGAGCATGCGGTTCATTGCAAGGAGATGCCTGGGTTCAAATACCGACATGATTGGGTGCGGGACGTTCTTTGGGACATCTTAAGGCGAGCTGGGATATCAGCTAAAAAGGAAGCCCCCGTAAACTTCCTTACAGACCCCACGGAAGGGAGATCCACTCTACGACCGGCAGATTTGCTCGTCTTTGGTTGGGCCGGGGGAAAGCACGCTTATGTTGACCTCACAGGGGTATCTCCCTTAGCTGGTTTGAGGGATAATGGGTTTGCAGCTGGGAAAACAATGAAAAGGGCTGAAACGAAGAAGGTGGAGAAACATGCTAAAGCCTGCGAAGAGAACCAACATGTTTTTGTCCCTCTGGCTTTTGATACATTTGGCTCCTTGGCACCGGAAGCTATCCGTTTTCTAACCAGGGTCCAACAGGTTGTGCATAGCAATGTGTCGACTCCAAAGGGGCAGGGGTATGTCTTTAGCAGGTTAGGGTTTGCAATTCAGAAAGGGGTGGCGACGCAACTTGTTGCTCGCCTACCTGCTATATTGATGTAATATCTATGTTTCTACATATTGGAACCCAATTTTTGACACATCTAAATAAAGAAAAAGTATCCAACTAAAAAAACCACTTTGATGGTTGAATTTGAAAGAATAATAATGTTTTGGGCCCAATGCAGAATTATGGAGCGTGGCTTGCTTTCCACTTTCCAGCAACATAAAAGCCCATATTATTTATTCTAGTTAGCAAGAAAAATATTTTACATAAAAATATTCCGTTGCCGGAACTTGAACCCGGGTCTCTCGTGTGAGAGCCGAGATCCTAACCAACTAGACTACAACGGACTACTTGCTCAGTGTCAACCTGCAATCAATATTATGGTATCTCGTAGGTAATGTTTTCTCAGGATCACAACTTATAAGCTAGTGGACAGCTGGACAAGATAAAATTCCAAGTACCTACTTAAAAACCTGAAGAATGGTATATTGGTAACCCTTTGATGGTTGTGTTGGCGTGTATCAATTTCACCTTTTTGCCTATAGCTAATTTGGCAATTGGTACTGAACAATAATATATTGTAATCATGATCATTCTTTTGAAACATGTGTGTGATAGTCGAACGTTTATGCAAAATTTAGAACTTGACAAGGTAATACATTTCGAGACTAAAACTATATGCGTATACGCAAATGATCGAGGCAACATGATTTAAACCCCTTGTGTTATCCTTTTTCTATATGTTTTCTATCACCGACAACAATATCTCTTAGTTTGCCAAATTTGAGTCTTTTCCCTTTCGTTTCAAACAGAACGCAACTTATTACAAATTTAGCCACTTAGGCAAAAAGTCTTTTCTCAATTTCACCCATTTATGCAAAATACGGCCTTTTTGGAAAACACCTTTGTGTGACTTCTTTTTAAATTTTATAATCCCAATTCGGAGAATCTTATAAAAATAACCTAACAATAATAATAAGAAGAAGAAAGAGAAAAGAAAAGAAGAAAACGATTAAAATCTAGTTGACATTTTGAGTTACAACCCTCATAGCATGATAGCACTATTGTATAGTTTCTATTTTCCGTCACAAAAATAAATGTATACCTTAAGCTGGTACTTTTTCATTTTAGTTACTTTTTACCAAATTTTCACACCTAAACCCAAGCCTACATTGCAACCCCTTTTAAAAGTCCCCTTATGTATGTGTATTTACGTTAACAAGTGAAGTTTTGATTTCTTATCAAACATATGATATTTGTATGCTTTGTTTCGGCATGAATTTTACACTTAAAACACATATAAATCGGGCGAGTGCTAAGTGAATATTTGTTTGATGTATATGAAGAAAAATTTAGTAGACTAGTTACGATTGTATGTATTTCTTCTAAAAATTTTAAAAATATCATGGTGACTTAGAGTTATATGCTTACGAGAACCGGTTATAGGTGATGGTCGGGTACTTTGTATATATATTAGTGTGGTAATTATATAGTTTTATTTAGTATATTGTTAGAACTTTGTTACTTCATACGTGCTTTTGTATTTCATGGCATTGATCGTTAAAGATGCTACATTGGAAACTTGTACGAGCATGAAATGATATCTCGGGAAGACCGGAGCATAAATTGAAGTCTTGGGAAGTGTTAGAAGGATTCGGGAAGAGTTTGGATGAAACCTAAAGCCGATGCTAAAACTGAATAAGATGGGTTCACAAAAAGCGACTAAGAAGTAAAACGATCATATCTTGGGATAGAAAATGAGTTACGGGACCCATAATATATGAATATTGGGTTTCTCAACGAGAGGAATCGAAATATGAAGTTATCTTGGTCCATCACGATACGCGATGGACCAAAAAGAAGACCCATCGCGATAAGCGATGGGTCCCACAGACGGGAAAGTATAGGGTTTTTATTATATCGTTTTGACGACCCTAATGGTCATTAAGCAGTTCCAAATGAATTTCAGAGCAGCAAAAGAAGAAAACCATCATTCCCATTCATCTTTAGGCCCTATACATGTTCCATATCATCAAAATCGAAGACCGAGAGATGACGAATCGCGGCTAGTCCTTTCGAGTCATACCCGGAATGTAAAGTTTGTAATTTTTCAGTAGTTTACTCATGTACTAGAACAATTAGTTGTAATTATCTTTTGTTAATCTATGAGTATTGATGTTTAGTATTACTGTACATTTAGTCGGTTTAGGTTTTTGTCGATTAGAACGATTAGTTTTTCGATTGCTATAATAATTGCTCGTAGAGTTGTATTGACTAGTTATTTACAAGGAAGCATACAATTGCCCTTAGTTGAGTCACACTGGTAGGGACCTTTTGATAACCAGTGCTGTGTGTTAGCGATTGTGGATACCTACGGTTTAGCTCGTTAAACAATCTTTAGTTGACTTAGGATAATTAGTCTGTTAGGTTGCATGAGACTACTGTTAATTGTTTATTTGGATTCCCGGGTGTGATTTGCTTTGCTTATTGATTAACTCTTTGCTAATTGCTAATGTAATCAGTACTTTTGACATTTTACTTCATAATGTTAGGAATCAGTTTCACATTGCCCTGACCACATACTCCTGGTGGTTCTAATCAGCACTTTTGACAGTTTACTTCATAATGTTAGAAATCAGTATCACATTGCCCTGAACACATACTCCTAGTGGTTCGACGCCATACTTACCCTAGCTTTCTTAGGTGATTAGGAATTGGATTTAATTTTTTTTACTAGATAGCGATAATTTAGCATCAGTAGGTTGGAATCTTAACACACTTGTAGATTACCAATTTTTTCTACCTATTATTTTTCGGTGTGTTTAAAGCAATATCTTGTGTTTTGCTTGAGGATAGACAAATATTCAAATGTGGGGATATTTGATGTGCGCAAATACGTACATATATTTCATATTTATTCAAGGCTCTGCTTTAGTCATTTTTTTGCAAAAAGTTAGTTATTTATTTGTTTAATTTTTAGTTTTCAGGGATAAATAGACCATTAAAAGACAAAACAAAAGTTCTCGTGTTGAAAATCAAGTTTTTACAAGGAAATTGACGAAAACAGGCCTAGTGCTTCTGAAGGTACGCGGCGCCCCATGCTTTGACATTGAGGAAAAAGCAAAGAAGATTGCAAAATATCGTGGGTACAAGCTCTCCATTGACAATCTTCGAACAGTTGACCCTTCTTTTGTTTGGAACACAAAGTTCCTGCATAAACATAAGAGATTACTATGCATTCAGTTAGCTTTACCACTCATCCTTGTTTGTCACAAATAGGGAATTGACAACGTTCTCCTTCAACTTTGTCTTATTTGCCATCAAGATGGCCTAGCATAAGGTGATCTCATGCTGTCCGGTAGATCAATTGGGCGTCATGGTCGTTTTTTGGTGTGCAGGATATGATAACTTACCATGTACATTGAAAGGAATTATATAATTAGGAGTTGTTGCATTTTTTTTACCTGATCCTTTATGTTTGTAATTGCCTTGAAATAATAACCAATACCACACAAAGTAACATGTATAAATTGTATTGTTACCTATCTAGCCATAGGTGTGGCATGAGGTTCAGGTAAATCAACATGTACATTGAAGGGAATAGAACAATCAGAAACTACTATTGTTGTTGTTGTTTATGCCTGATCCATTTTAGTTTATTAAATTAAACGGTCAGCAGATGGTGTTTTTTTGAAGTGGCATGTCTTTCTTTCTATTTACAACCAAAGTTGCTCAGTTTTTTCGAGCATTTTACACCTATATTGTGTAGCCTTCACCTCTGCATTATCTCTTGCTCAGTCCACCATTTAATCCCATTCATTCATTTTATTGGCTTACTTTCTTTAGACATCATGCCTTCCACATTTCCCTCGTTAGCACTGGTGTTGTCCACATTGTTGCGGTATTTTGTAAACCTTAGCATCATCACTTTCATACTTATTTTCGCTTCTGTTATTAGTTCTTGAACATCACCAACAAAATCATCAATTAGATAAACAAAACCCAGATAAACAAAATCAATATAGTGACTTAACTCAAAAGGTCAACGAGTCGTGGTAATGCTCTCTACCATTCAAGACTTTTTTCGTTCAACTCAAACATGCTATTAGATTGCTATACCAATCCAAACTTTTTATATTCACATTCCGGTGCGTCCTTTTCAAGAAACGCAAGTTCGCCTTTGACTCTTTTGTCCATGAACCATTCACGGTGTTGAAATGTTATTAATATATTTAGCTTGAACAATTGCCCATTATTGGTTGATGACTTCATCATACGTTTAAGGTAAACAAAAGTTAACTCTTAAGCAAATCCAAATTGCGATATCCATTCTCTAATAACTGGATCTTTTAAATGAGATTTACTTGTCTCAATCGCACTAATCTTTCCCATTGGAATCCTATGTACATTGACCATTGTTAACTAACTGCGTTGTTATTCATATTACATGTACCCTAACATTTACACAGTTGGTTTCATGGTCATAATTGCTCAACATATAGTACCCGAATTTTGCTGGAACACATGATATCTTCAACTACTTTATAGACACAAAACCTATGTCATCCATGGTAATGGTTACTGTGTAAATGTTGAGACACATGTAATACGAATAACAAGGCAGTTGGTTAACGATATACTTGAGATTCCAATGGAGAAGATAGTGTGATGGAGACAAATAAACCTCATTTAAAGGATCCGATTGTTAGAAAATGGACGTCACAATTGGGTGTTTCTAAAGAGTTGAAATCTTTGTTAGCCTTAAATGTAAGATGAAATCATCAACCAACAGTGGGTGATTGCTCGTGCTAAATTGTTGGTAGCATTCATCATTATGAATGTTTATGTACAAAAGTGTTTAAAGTGAACATGTGTTTCATGAATAGATGCACGAAATATGGATATGAAAAGTTTGGATTGGTGTAGCTATCAAATAACATGTGTAAGGAAAATGAGAAAAGCATAGAATGGTAGAAAGAATTACCACGATCCGTTGACATTGTTGGCAGTAAGTTAAGTCACCATGTTGATTTGGTTTATAATAATACATATCTAACTAATTTTGTGTGATTTGCAGTTGGTATATGCACACGGTAAGGGTTGGTACGTACCTTCAAACTTGTCAGCTCTCCAACACTATGACAATGTGGCTTACCATAAACGGGAATCTAATGTGGAAAATGATGGAACACCATCTAGGCCTTGGTTGACAACCCCAAACCAAATACTAACTAAAGGTAAAAAAAATCCAACGAAAACAAGGATGTGTCAGATGATGAAGCTTCAAATGGTAATACTTCTAAAGATGGAAAATTAAAGGGTACCGATGATGGAAAAGTAGACGATAGTGAAGATGAATATAACATTGATATATGTTCTCGTGGCCTTAATGATGGATTTGTTCCAATGAGCATGGTTGAGGAGAAAAACGTAACAACATAAGTGACTAAGAACGCGATATAGCAATTGATCAGGCTTGGTTACACTAAAAGTACTCATCCATATGTCTCAACAGGGTTTAAACCAATGAATGCAAAGATGCATCTCAATCTAATTACACAACTATATTTTATGTTGCGTTATGGTAAAAGATCATCTAATTGTTCAACTAAAAATTTTATAGGAATGGGAGGCCTTAATTGACATAAGCGTTATGAAACTTGATGATTTTGTTGGCGACGCTGAGAAACTAGTAACAGAAGGAAAAACTAAGTATGAAAGTGTAACATGGGATGTCTAAAGAAAGTGAGCCAATAAAATGAATGAAAGGGTTAAAAAGGTGGGCCACAAAGAAGGTATGCGTGAGACAGATGTTGGGTTCATAGGTCTTGGCCAGGTTTATTATTTGAAATCAAAAGAGGAGATGGGTGAGGGCGGCCGGGCCCAAGCTCAGCCCGGTTTAGATTTCTTCTTTAATAAGTTATAAACCCTAGATCAATCTCTATATATATGACGTCATGTACTTGTAATCCCTTGTCACTCAATAAAGAATACCTAGTTGCCACCCGTGGACGTAGGTTAGTTTATACCTGAACCACGTTCAATCCTCGTGTTCGTTTATTGCTTTTGCCTGTGTAAAATTTTTTGTGTGCATTTAATCCTAACAAGTGGTATCAATAGCTTAGGTTCGGATCACACGAAGAGCACGTTGAACCAGTCTCATACGACGCCGCAGCACCAAGAGTCGGAGCTAGGGTTCCGCCATGGTACCAGTAGCCACCGTCAGTTTCGTTACGCCATCATAGAAGGGTAATCTTCGGCTAGGGCTCTGCCATACCCAATCGCCGACGATCAGAGTTTCAGCTTCTGTTAGTTTTTTGAAAGTAAGTAACTAAAGTCAACCCACCATGTGCGGCTGTGCGCCGTTGTAATTAGAAGACCCCTTTTTGTATTTCTTTTCTTTTCTTTTGCCAAAAACATGGAGAAGTGTGACCAAAACTTCTGTTGGTTTTACCTATTCACTTTAGGCCATGAATTAAGACCCCATATTTGGCAAAATTAATTTATTTGAGTGGGCTAATTTGGCTAAGATATAATTATTGGGTCAACTTCCTATTTTGCAAAGTATGAGCCAAGAACAGTTGAATCAAGATCCTATTTTTGTTGAAGAGCAGTTATTTAACCAGAAGAAGCGTTAAAAAACCAGAGAACCGGTGCCAACCGTGTTTGTTAGGTTTTATTGTTTCAGTTTGAAGTTCAATGTCTGATTTGCAGTTTGATATTTCCGCTGCTTTTAAATAGGCTGATTTTTTAACAGAGTTCAGTAAAACAGTCGTTAAGTTCAGGTCCATGCCATTGCTGTGTCTGTCTCTGTTTTTATTCGGGTTTTCATTTAGTCATTGTTATAGCAGGAGGTGGAAAGGTTTCGATACAAAAGTTTGACGCACAAAAGTTTGGTTGGTGGAAGATGTAGATTGAGGCGCTACTTTGTTAGAAAGACTTGGACATAGTGTTTGAGGATGAAAAAACAGAAAAGTTGTTAGATGAAGATTGGAAGAAGTTAGACAAGAAGGCTATGGCTCGTATTACTTTGTCGTTGTCGAAAGATGTCCCATTTAACATCATGAAAGAAACCACAGTGCGCTATATGATGGAGGCACTATCCAATACGTATGAGAAGCCTTCGGCAGCAAATAAGATCTATCTTATCCGAGAGCTAGTGACAACTAGAATGAAAAATGGTGGGTCAGTTACAATGCATGTTAATAATCTTAATTCGATCCTGTCCCGCTTAGTGTCAGTCGACATCAAGTTTGATGATGAAGTTCAAGGTCTTTTGTTATTATTCTCTTCGCCTGACAGTTGGTTGCAAACAGTGACTGTGGTTTGTAGTTCGTCTACAAAAATTAACTTTGATGGGATTCGGGATTTGATTCTTGGAGAAGATTCAAGACGCAGAAGTTTAGGTGAATCATCAGGCAATATGTTAGTCACGAAAGACAGAGTTAGGGGAAAACAGCGAGGCATTGGGAGCAAGAAGAGGTGTCAGCCTAAGACTCGCAAAAATATTGAATGCTGGAATTGTAAAGAGAAAGGACACTTCAGGAAACAGTTCCGAATGGTAAGAAAGAGGTGAATGCTACAAAAGACAACATAGATAACGGTGTCAGTAGTGATGAGGCTTTGGTTTGCAGTGTTGAGAATAACGTTGATACTTGGGTGATGGATTATGGTGCATAGTTTCATGCCACTTACTATAGTGAAACGATGAAGAATCTAAAGTTTGGGGATATTGGAAAGGTTCAACTTGCGAACGATGATATTCTAGAGGTTACGGGTATGGGAGATGTTGATTTGATAACTTCAGCCAGTACTTCTTGGACTTTGCAAGTAACAAACCCGGCGCCAAAGTGAAGATTCAGGATGAATAAGCTATGAAGGTTAAATAAGTCAGAGGACATCGTGACAGTGGGAGCACATGTCATGTTTCAGTTACAGTTTTAGGTCGACGGTGGATTAAGAAAACCAGAATTCCAGCTGTAAAAGTCTCTCCAGTGAATTACTTGCTGAATATGGAGAGTGTTTGTTCTCAGGTTATCTCAGAATCTGGTAGTTTGCTACAGTGGGAGCCGGTATGGACAGAGGATGGGCCAGGGGCAGTTTTAGCCGTGACAGTTGTGTTGGAGCTCCGGGGAGCTTCAACAAGCCTTCAGATTCATTGATGAGAAGGCGGTGGCAACTAGAAGATGTTTAATGTTCATATTACAGAAGTACAATCAGGAGTGCAGACGAGAGTACCTCCGAGTGGGAGATTGTTGGGTTCTAGTGTAACATTTCGGATTTTTCAAATCGTATTCGTTTACGTTTAACCCGACCCGAAAATAATTAAGATCTTCATTATTAAACAAAAATAATATATTTAAGTTTCTAATATTCAATTTATACCCCTCATGCTTTATATAATATCTAAATCCTTATTTAAAACATAAAAAGTTCAGTAATGGACCAAATATCAAACTACAGGGACTGAATATGTAAAAAATGAAACCTCACCCATAGGGTGGCCGGAGCGCTGCGTGGTGAGCCACTCCCCCCACCACCACACGGCGTCGTGAGTGAGCTGCACAGTTTGTTAGTTCGATTTTGTTTCCTAGTTTGTTTTTTGCCCGAAAACGCTTATTTTAGAACATAATCGAGTGAATTAAGCCCCAAGAAAACTAATATAACTAAAAATACATGTCCATATACATTACCCTTTGATCAAGACAAAATCTACAGCTTATAACATTGATTTGATCATTAAAACTAGATTCAGTTTCCTAACGAGTGAATATAGTTTGTTTTTGCATATATTATATAAACAACATCATATTATTCTGCCATAATCATCCCTAAACCCTAAATAAACAACCCTAGCCTTCACTTGCCTCTGATCCTCATAAATCCTTCGGTTTTTGCTTATTTGTTGAAGATACAAGTTCGTTCGTTTGACTTTGCTTATAATTGGACCTTTGACTCATCGTATCTATTGATCTTTACACTTTCCGGGTAATTTGTAAATATAGGAATTGTTCACATATATTCCCTAGTCAATAACCTTCAATCAATTTTGGTGGTTGAAGGGCGTAGACTGGTCAATTCGTTTAAAACTCGTTAAAGCGCAAAACGGTCAACAAGTTTGACTTTACGTTTTCTCATACTTCTGATAGGATTCAATGTTCGGTCCAGAAGACTTTTATTCTTGTAACAATATTTTAAGGTTACTGACCAAAACCCGACTTCCAACTCGCTGTCGGATTCTGGTCAGTACCAGCTCGCTTAAAATCTTAAATATAACGTAACTTGAGTTTTAAACATCCGTTTGGATTGATTCCAGCGGCCACGAGTTCGTTTTTACTTATATTATCATATCTCAAAGTTTCAGATTCTGATCATTAATCTCGTTCGACGCGTAGTGGACGACTCGCTTAATCTTTAGTTCGTTTATCTTAATTATTAATCACTTGCCTTTAATCTAAGGTGAGTTTTATCATTCCCCTATTTTACTCAGTTTTCTAAAACGTTTTGGAGACATATTCGTATATCATACTATATATATATATATAGTATCAAAAATAGCAAACGTGTAATTGTGTGTGATTAATCAAATATACGTATTATGTGCTTACTTGTTTATGTGCATTCGTTTGACATATCCCCTTGTGGAGGCTTCTCATTGACCAACGCCCGATTCGCTTGGCAACAGTCTTATATTATTATTATTTGCTCATAGTTGATTTACCGGCGCTCGATTCGCTTGGCAATGGTTTAATCGACAACTTATTTGCTCATAGTTTGATTTCATTACCGCATTTATTACGTTTTGCTTATTTCTCTTATTTACTATATTAACACTATTTTATTGCAAAACTGGTTGGGTGTGACATCTAGACCTTGGCCAGCTTTATTATTTGAAGTCAAAAGAGGAGACGGAGGGCGGCCGGACCCAAGCCCAGCCCGGTTTAGATTTCTTGTTTAATAAGTTATAAACCATAGATCAATCTCTATATATATGACGTCATGTACTTGTAATGCCTTGTCACTCAATAAAGAATACCTAGTTGCCACCTGTGGACGTTGGTCAGTTTAGACCGAACAGCGCTAAATCCTCGTATTCGTTTATTGCTTTCGCGTGTGTGTTCAGTTTCGTGTGTTCGTTTAATCCTAACAGAGGCTACACAATTTATTTGTTCTAGCTTGATATGGCTGAGCAAATTTGTTTGGAATAAAAAAGAAAGACAAGTCACTACAAAAGAACACCACTTGTTGGCCGGTCAATCATTGACCTGATGATAGCTCAACTCACAATTATGGGTGAACATAATTGGTTGTTGTGTTGTATTGGTTATTGTTCCAAGGTAATAAAAAACTTAAATGGATCAGGCAAAAACAACAACAATTTCTGATTGTCTGATTCCTTTGAATGTGCATGTTGATTTACCTTCATGTCGCACCTATTCCTGAACAAGATTTGTATGGTATTGGTTATTATTACAAGGTAACAACAAACATAAATGGATCAGGTAAAAAAAAGTGTGACTCCTAATTGCTTGATTCCTTCAATTACAATGCAATTTACTTGATCCTAGACACAATAAGTGACAAACGACCATTACATCCAGCTAATTCGCCAAACAGCATGAGATCACCCTATGCTAATGGTCTTGTCGGCGATGAGCATGACAAGGTTAGAGGAGAATGTTACCAACACCCAATTTCTGTTAAATATGGATGAGTAGTGAAGTTGACTAAATACATAGTTAGCAATCTATTTTTAATATAACATCTTGTATGTTAGAAGTGCCAATGGAGAGCTTGTACCCAGTGATATGCATTCATGTCGGTGTGATGAGATGCTAGACTTTAGTATTGAAATCTAATGATAATTTTTGAAACAGAATGGCCCGTTAGGATTTTTTGTTCGTTTAACACGCCGGTATATTGTATTTTGTTAGGAACTATTATTTTTAATGTTTGCACGACAACACACTTTTTGTGATTACTTGATGGAAATATCTCATCCAATTGCGTCGAGGGTTAGAAAATCTAAACCAATGCGCCTAAAAATGCATTGGAAGACACAAAATAATCATCGATTGCGCTGTGTTTGAATCAGATCGCCCATTACAAGAGTAAAATAACAAAAATTAAGAAACATACATACCTGGTTGAACCGGATCGCCCATTACAAGAGTGAAAAACCTCGAATGTTGAACGAACTGCGATTGAAGATGATAGTAGAGTGATTGAATAAATCACGCCCTAACAAAGTGTCAATAAACAAAATATGAGTCGAGATAAATACGGTTTGGTAAGGGATTAAAATGAGTCAGGATGGCATTTCCCTCAAAATTCCTAAACTTTAGGTTGCAAGTATGATAATAGAAGTGATATTATGTTAATAGCGGTCCAACTTTCTAATAAACGAGTTTATAAGATTTTTATGAACTAAAAACACATTTTCATTTTTGACACGTTAAATCCATGTCCTTTGACCTAATATTTTTAATAATACAGATTAATTAAAAAAAACATGAATTAACCTGGCCACAAGTAAACAGGCCAGATTTGGGACATCATGAGCTTACTGAATACATTTATGACTTTAGCTAACAATAGTCACATTTATGACTTTAGCTAATAATAGTCGTTATTCAAATTTCATATCTCATGTGAATAACAGAAGTTGTTAGATAGTACAACCTTGTGATAATTGCAGTATTCTAACAGTTGGGCTTAACTAGAGGTAGCAAATGTGCATAAAGACTTAGAGCAGGTTGAGTTGACTTGCCAACAGATTTTTAACCAAATAAGCATATCCAGTAAAATCACACACAATCAAACTATTCATAGGGTCCGGAATTTTTATAACTAGTCGGTGTATATGATATTATAACCAAAAAGACTGTTAAAGTAATTGTAGTAATATCTAATTTGCGTGAAAAAAAATGGACCAAGGTAGTTTAAAAGCATTAAATATTTTCTCATCCGGTTCTCCAAAATGTTGTGAGGTGAGTTTGTGAATTATAGGGTGAGGTTTTGAGTGGTTGTGAGTGTAAATTATAGGGATGAAGAGAGAAAAGGTAGTGATTTTTTGTAAATTTGGGAAAAAAGTAGTGATTTTTTGTAAATTATAAGGTGGAGAGAGAAAACTGTAATGATTAAAGTACAAAAAAATATTATTTTATTAAACAGAAGAGAGAAATGTAGTGTTTTTTAGTGTAATTATAGAGATAAGGATAGGGGATCGGTTGAGAATGCTCTTACGACCCGTATGAGCCAAATCAGCATACCTTTTAACCAAATGGGAGCAAGATAGTTGGAATCAAGCTTTAAAGTGCTAAAAAAGGTTTCATTCTCAAATGTAAAAAGACTTGCTAATTAGGTGAAATAAAATATAGCAAAAGTAAGCATGCCAATTAGGTGAAATAAAAGTATACAAAATTAGTTTGTTTGGTCATAAAAAACAATAGAAAACGTGGAGAACATATCTATCAATTTAAAATTCAAAATCAAATAAAGTAAAGTAACGACAGTGAAGAGTAAGAAAATTGGTAAGCTATATAAAAGAAATCCCATTATCAAGAAATAATGTTAAAAAAAATATTAAGATCAGCAAAAAAAACAAAGTAGCAACAGAACATTTAACATAAAAACTAAGCAATGCCCGCTACAACAACCTCAAAGTACAAAACAAATTGAAATAGGTCACATGTAAGAAGATTATAGTCCACAATTGTAAGGTGAGAGTAATCAAGAAAGCATGAAATTGTCAAACCACAAGACATGTAAAAAACACTTCAACGTTAAAAAAGTAAAGAAGGAAAGTGAAGACAAAAGTAAGCAAGTTAAAGACAGGTTATGGTTTGTCATCTTATAAGAGTTTTTCAGCTACCAAATTCACATTTATAGGTGTTTGAACCACCTTTTTGTGGGGAAGTTTTTCAACTACGTGAAATGAAAGTGTGGATGTGAAGTGTT